>NC_058404.1:45105068-45121855 GCF_002201575.2 Neomonachus schauinslandi
ACAGAATGGGAGAAGATATTTGCAAATGACATATCAGATAAAGGGCTAGTATCCAAAATCTATAAAGAACTCATCAAACTCAACACCCAAAGAACAAAGAATCCAATCAAGAAATGGGCAGAAGACATGAACAGACATTTTTCCAAAGAAGACATCCAAATGGCCAACAGACACATGAAAAAGTGCTCAATATCGCTCGGCATCAGGGAAATCCAAATCAAAACCTCAATGAGATACCACCTCACACCAGTCAGAATGGCTAAAATTAACAAGTCAGGAAATGACAGATGTTGGCGGGGATGCGGACAAAGGGGAACCCTCCTACACTGTTGGTGGGAATGCAAGCTGGTGCAGCCACTCTGGAAAACAATATGGAGTTTCCTCAGAAAGTTGAAAATAGAGCTACCATATGATCCAGCAATTGCACTACTGGGTATTTACCCCAAAGATACAAAAGTAGGGATCCGAAGGGGTACGTGCACCCCGATGTTTATAGCAACAATGCCCACAATAGCCAAACTGTGGAAAGAGCCAAGATGTCCATCGACAGATGAATGGATAAAGAAGAAGTGGTATATATATATAATGGAATATTATGCAGCCATCAAAAGGAATGAGATCTTGCCATTTGCAACGATGTGGATGGAACTGGAGGGTATTATGTTGAGCAAAATAAGTCAAACAGAGAAAGACATGTATCATATGACCTCACTGATATGAGTTATTCTTAATCGCAGGAAACAATCTGAGGGTTGCTGGAGTGGGGCATGGGTGGGAGGGATGTGGTGACTGGGTTATAGACACTGGGGAGGGTATGTGCTCTGGTAAGTGCTGTGAATTGTGCAAGACTGTTGAATCTCAGATCTGTACCTCTGAAACAAATAATGCAATATATGTTAAGAAAAAAAAAAAGAAGAAGGTAGGAAGGGAAGAATCAAGCGGGGGAAATCGGAGGGGTAGACGAACCATGAGAGACGATGCGCTCTGAAAAAGAAACTGAGGGTTCTAGAGGGGAGGGGGGTGGGAGGATGGGTTAGCCTGGTAATGGGTATTGAGGAGGGCACATTCTGCATGGAGCACGGGGTGTTATGCACAAACAATGAATCATGGAACACTACATCTAAAACTAATGATGTAATGTATGGGGATTAACATAAGAATAAAAAAAAAGAAAAAGTAAAAAAAAAAGTAAAAAAAAAAAAAAAGACATTCCTAGGTAAACAAAATCTGAAGGAGTTCATTACCACCACACTGCCTTGCAAAAAGTGCTAAAGGGAGTTCTTCAGGTTGAAATGAAAGGAAAGTAGACAGTAACTTGAATCCATATGAAGAAATAAAGATCTATGGTAAAGGTAAGTACATGGGAAATTGTAAAAGCTAGTATTATTGCAATTTTGTCTTGTAACCCCACTTTTCATTTTGAATATGATTTAAAAGACAAATGCATAAAATTATTAATTGATGTTATTGGGTGCATAATGTATACAGATGCAATCTCGGACATCAATAACAGAACGATGAGGACAGGAGTGTACAGGAGCATAGTTTTTGTATAGTATTGAAGTTAAATTGGTAAAATTCTAAATTAGATTGTTATAACTTTAAGATGTTAAATGTCACCACCATGGTAACCATAAGGAAAATATCTATAGAATATACATAAAAAATGAAGAGGGAACCAAATTTTTGTTTCACTACAAAAAAATAAACACAAAAGAAGGCAGTATTGGAGGAGACAAGGAACAAAAAAGCTATAAGGCATACAGAAAACATATAGCAAAATGGCAGGAGTATCTCCTTATCAGTAATATAAGTGTAAGTGGATTAAATCCTCCAGTCAAAATGGAGAGATCGGCAGAAGGGATAAAAAAATATGATTTGACTCTATACTATCTACAAGAGACTCATTTAATTTTCTTCTTCTTTTTTTAAAATTTAAATTCAATTAATTAACATAGTGTTATTAGTTTCAGAGGTAGAGTTCAGCGATTCATCAGTCTTATATAATATTCAGTTCTCATTACATCATGTGCCCTCCTTAATGCCCACCACCCAGTGACCCCATTCCCCAACCCCCTTCCCCTCCAGCAAACCTCAGTTTGTTTCCTATGATTAAGAGTCTCTTATGGTTTGAGAGACTCACTTTATATATATATCCAAACTAAAAAATGGGTTCAGATTGAAAGGATGGAAAACATATTGTATATAAATAGTAACCAAAAGAAGGCTGGAATGGTTATTCTAATATCAGACAAAATAGATCTTAAATCCAAAAAGGTTCAAGAGACAAAGAAAGATATTATATATTAATAAAAGTTTCAGTATAACAACATAACAACTATAAACATTTATGCACCTCTTAATAGACTTTCAAATTATGGGGAGGAAAAATTGACAGAATCGAAAGGAAAAGTAGACAGTTATGCAATAATAGTCAGAAGCTTTAATTCCTCACTGTCAATAAGGGACAGATCAACCAGACATAAAATAAGAAAGCGAACTTGAACTGCACAATAAAACAACTAGACCTAAGAAACATATACAGAACACTCCACTCAACAACAGTAGAATGCACATTCTTCTCAAGTGAACAGGGAATGTTCTCCATGATAGACCATGTATAAGGCCACAAAACAACTCTCAATAGATTAAAAAAAAGGTAGATATCATACAAAGTATCTTCTCCAATCATAACGGGATGAAGTTAGAAATCAGTAACAGAAAGAAAACTGGAAAATTCAAATATGTGGAAATTAAATGACACACTCTTAAGCAACCAGTCATTCAAGGAAGAAATCAAAGGGGAAATTAGAAAATACTTAAAGGTGAATGAAAGTACTAACACAGCATACAAACACATACAGCATGCGGTAAAGCAGTGCTCACAGGAAAGTTATATCTGCAAATGCCTATGTTAAAGAAAAAGAAACATCTCAAATCAATAATGTAACTTTATACCTTAAAGAACTAGAAAAAGAACAAGTTAAACCTAAGTCTGGCAGAAGAAAGAAGATAATTTAAAAAATAGGGTAGAGATAAATAAATAGACAACAGAGAAAGTCAATAAAACCAAAAGTTGGTCCTCTGAAAATTTCAACCAAATTTACAAACTTTTAGCTAGAATGACAATGAAAAAAGGGAAGGCAAAAATAACCTAAATAAAAATGAAACTGGAAACATTACAACTGATCTGACAGAGGTTAAAAATGTTAAAAGAATACTATGAACAATTGTATGCTAACAAATTAGATAACCTGGAAGGAACATGGAGAAATTCCTTGAGACACATAAATTAACTAAACTAACTCAAGAGGAAGTAGCAAATTTCATCAGATGTTTAACAGTTAAAGAGATTCAATCAGTAATCAAAAACCTCCCAAGAAAGAATAGTTCTGGGCCAGATGGCTTCACTAGTGAATTCTACCAAACATTTAAAGTATTTTTTTATTATTAACATAAAATGTATTATTTGTTTCAGGGGTACAGGTGTATGATTCATCAGTCTTACACAATACACAGCACTCACCACAACACATACCCTCTTCAATGTCCATCACCCAGCCACCCCATCCCCCCCGCCACCCCATCACCCCCCCCCCCCCTGCTCCAGCAACCCTCAGTTTGTTTCCTGAGATTAAGACTCTTATGGTTTGTCTCCTTCTCTAGTTTCATCTTGTTTCATTTTTTCCTCTCTTCCCCTATGATCATCTGCCTAAACACTTAAAGTATTAACACCAATTGTTCTGAAACTCTTCCAAAAAACTGAAGAGGAGAGAATACTTTTTGATTCATTCTATGTGGCTAGCATTACTCTGATTCCAATGCCAGATAAAAACATTATAAGAAAAAAAATTACAGACCCATATTTATTATGAATATAGATGTAAAAATCCTCAAAAATATATTAACAAATTGAATCCAACAGCATTTCAAAGGGATTATTCACCATGCCCAAATGCGATTTATCCCAGGGATGCAAGGGTGGTTCATAAAAACAATTGGATCAAGAAAAAAAATCCACATTACCATCTCAACTGACACAGAAAAGGCATTTGACAAAATCCAACACCCTTTTGTGATAAAAGCTCTCAGAAAATTAAAAATAAAAACTTCCTCACGATAATAAAGGATATTTATAAGTAGCCCATAGTTAACATCATATTCAAAAGTGAAAGACTGAAATCTTTTCCCTTAATGTCAGACACAAGACAAGGATGTCCACTTTCCTTGTTGCCATTCAACATCCCTTAGGCATTTGCTTGATTGATGCAGCTTCTTAATTTGTTTCTAGATAAAGCTGCTTTGATCTGTAGGTTGCTGTTTATTTGATATTTAATGGGGGAATGAGGACCTAGAGCTTTCCAATCCATCATCTTGCTCACTTAGCTTTCAGTTTGTCCCTTTTCATTACTGGTATAGATAGATGTACCACAGTTTTAACTGTTCATCTGTTAAAGGACATTTGGGTTATTTCCAGTTATTGGCTACCATAAATGAAGGTGCTATGTACATATGTGTGCAGGTTCCTGTTAAGTTTTAATTTCTCTGGGGTATATCCAACAAATTTTGATATGCTGTATTTTCATTTTTACTTAGTTCAAAATACGTCCTAATTTTTCTTTTATGACACGAGTTATTTAGAAGTACATTACTTAGGGATGCCTGGGTGGCTCAGTCTGTTAAATGGCTGCGTTCATCTCAGGTCATGATCCCAGGGTCCTGGGATCAAGTCCTGCATAGGGCTCCCTGCTCAGCGGGGAGCCTGCTTCTCCTTCTCCCTCTCCCTCTGCCTCTACCTGCCATTCCCCCTGCTTGTGCTCTCTCTCTCTCTCTGACAAATAAATAAATAAAATCATAAAAAATAGTACATTACTTAATTTCCAAATATCTGGAGATTTTTCCAGAGATAATTCTGTTACTGATTTCTAATTTAATTACATTGTTGTTAGAGAACATACAATATGTCAATTGAATCCTTTTGAATGTATTGAGCCTTGTTCTATGGCCTGGAAGATTGTCTGTTTGGAAAATGTTCCCTGTGCATTTGCTAAGAGTGTGTTTCTACTGTCATTCAGTGGATTTTTCTAAAATGTCAGATCAAATTTGTTGATAATGTTGTACAAGTTTTCACATACTTTCTGATTTTGTTTTCTTGTTCCAACTTTCAATTAATGTTCACAAGGTATATTTTTCCCCATCATTTGAATTTTAATTTATTCGTGTCTTTATATTTAAATTGCATTTTTGTAGGCAGCATATAGTTGAGTCATTAAAAAAAATCCTATTAGACACTGTGTTGAGACTATTTGTATTCTGTGAGACTGTGGATATGTTTTAAGTCTGTCATTTTGCTGTATGTTTTATATTTGCCCCCATCTATCCCTTGTTCCCTTTTCCTACTTTTATGTTCTTTTGGATTACTTGAGTATTTTTTATGATTTACTTTTATTTCCTTTGATAATTTATAGCTACAATTTATTTTATTATTTTTGTTTGCTTGAGGGATTAAGTAAGCATCTTTAACTTATTGCAGACTACCTTCAAGTGATACCGTACCACTTCATGTATAAGAACCTAACATGGTATCTTTTTATCTCTATTTTTCTAGTTCATTTTGATTATGTATACATTCTAAATCCACAATACATTATCATAATTTCTATTTAAAGAGTTACCTTTAAAGATATTTAAGTAATAGAACAAACTCTTACATATTTATTATATATACAATTACCATTTTTTATGCTCTTTATGCCTCTGTGAGATACACATTTCCACTTTCTTCTGTCTGAACTTTTTTTTTTTTTTAACATTTCTTGTGGTAGGAGTCTTCTAATGAATTATTTCAATTTTACAATGTCTGAAAACATCGTTAGTTCACTTTTGCTTTTGAAAGAAATTTTTGCTGGGTATAGAATTCTAAGGGGACAATAGTTTTTCCTCCAGTTCTTTTTGTTTTAATAAGGAATTTTCTTTCTTTCTTTTTTTTATCATGATAAGTGTACTCTTTAATCCCCATCCCCTATTTCCCCCATGCCCTCACCCCCCTCCTGTCCGGTAATCATTAGTTTGTTCTCTATACTTAAGAGTCTGTTTCTTGATTTGCTCTCCCTCTTTTTTTCTTTGCTTGTTTGTTTTGTTTCTTAAATTCCACATATGAGTGAGATCATATGGTATTTGTCTTTCTCTGACTGACTTATTTTGCTTAGCATTCATTATACACTCTAGCTCTATCCACATTGATATGTATGTATGTATACATATACATATATATATTATATATCACATCTTCTTTATTCATCTAACAATGGACACTTGGGCTTCCATAATTTGGCTATTGCAGATAATGCTGCAGTAAACATAGGGGTGCATGTATCCCTTTGAACTAGTGTTTTGTTTTGTTTTTTCAAATAATGCAATTACTGGGTCACAGAGTAGTTCTATTTTTAACTTTTTGGGGAAACTCTATACTGTTTTCCAGAGTGGCTGCACCAGTTAGCATTCCCAACAGTGCAAGAGGGTTCCTTTTTCTCCATATCCCTGCCAGCACTTGTTGTTTCTTGTGTTTTTGAGTTTAGTCATTCTGACAGGTGTGAGGTGATATCTCATTATGGTTTGATTTGCATTTCCCTGATGGCAAGTGATGATGACCATTTTTCATGTGTATGTTGGCCATGTGTATATCTTGTTTGGAGACATGCCTGTTCGTGTCTTCTGCCCATTTTTAATTGGATTATTTGTTTTTTGGGTGTTGAGTTGTATACATTCTTTATATATTTTGGATACTAACTCTTTATTGGATATGTCATTTGCAAATATCTTCTCCCATTCTGTAGGCCTTTTAGTTTTGGTGATAGTTTCCTTCACTGTGCAGAAGCTGTTCATTTTGATGTGTCCCAATAGTTTATTTTTGCTTTTATTTCCCTTGCCTCATAAGAAATATCTAGAAAACTGTTGCTATGGCCAGTGTCAGAGAGATTACTGCGTGAGCTGTCTTCAAGGATTTTTATGGTTTCAGGTCTCGTGTTTAGGTCTTTACTCCATTTTGAGTTTATGTTTGTGTATGGTATAAGAAAGTGGTCCAGTTTCATTTTGCATGTGAATGTCCAATTTTCCCAACACCATTTGTTGAAGAGATTCTCTTTTTCCCATTGTATATTCATTCTTCCTTTGTCAAAGATTAATGGACCATATATTTGTGGGTTTATTTCTGGGTTTTCTATTCTGTTCTGTTGAACTATCTGTCTTTTTTTATGCTAGTACCATACTTGTTAAATTACTACAACTTTGTAATATAATTTGACATCTGGAATTGTGATACTTCCAGTTTTGTTTTTCTTTTTCATGATTGCTTTGGCTATTTGAGGTCTTTTGAGGTTCCATGCAAATTTTAGGATTGTTTGTTCTAGTTCTGTGAAAAATGCTGTTGATATTTTGATAGGGATTACATTAAATGTGTAGATTGCTTTGGCTAGTATAGACATTTTAACAATATTTGTTCTTCCAACCCATGAGCATGGAACATCTTTCCATTTCTTTGTGTCATCTTTAGTTCCTTTCATCAGTGTTTTATAGTTTACAGAGTATAGGTCTTTTGCTTCTTTGGTTAAGTTTATTCTTAGATATTTTACTGTTTTTGGTGCAATGGGATTGCACAAAATGGGACTGTTTTCTTAATTTCACTTCCTGCTGCTTCATTATTAGCATATAGGAATGCAACAGATTTCTGTACATTGTTTTTTTACCCTACGATTTTGCTGAATTCATTGATCAGTTCTAGTAGTTTTTTGGTGGAGTCCTATGGGGTTTCTATATACAGTATCAAGTCATGTGCAAATAGTGAGAGTTTTGCTTCTTCCTTACCAATTTGGATGCCTTTTATTTATTTATGTTGTCTAATTGCTGTGGCTAGGACTTCCAGTACTATGTTGAATAAAAATGGTTAGAGTGGACATCCTTGATTCATTTCTGACCTTAGGGGAAAAGCCCTAAATGGTTTTTCACCATTTAGTATGATGTTGGCTGTGGGTTATTCATATAAGGCCTTTATTATGTTGAAGTATGTTCCCTCTAGACCTACTTTGCAGAGGGTTTTTATCATGAATGCATGTTGTGCTTTGTCAAATGCTTTTTTTGCATCTATTGAGATGATCTTATGGTTTTTATCCTTTCTCTTGTTGATGTGACATATCACTTTGATTGCCTTGTGAATATTGAAGCACTCTTACATCCCAGGAATAAATCTCATTCGACTGTGATGTATGATTTTTTTTAAATGTATTCTTGGATTCGGTTAACTAATATTTTGTTGAGGATTTTTGTATCTCTATTCATGAGAGATATTGGCCTGTAGTTCTCTTTTTTTCTGGTGTCTTTATTTGGTTTTGGTATCCGGATGATACTGGCCTCATAGAATGAATTTTGAAAGTTTTCCTACCTCTTTGTTGGAATAGTTTAGGAAGAATAGGTATTAACTCTTTTTTAAATGTTTGATTGGTAGAATTCACCTGTGAAGGTTTCTAGTCCTGGACTTTTGTTTTTTGGGAGTTTTTTGATTACTGATTCAATTTCATTACTGGTAATTTATCTCTTCAAATGTTCTATTTTTTCCAGGAATTTATCCATTTCTTCTAAGTTGTCCAATTTGTGGGTATATAAGTTTTCATAATATTGTTACAATT
The DNA here is from genome assembly GCF_002201575.2 of Neomonachus schauinslandi. Taxonomy (NCBI): domain Eukaryota; kingdom Metazoa; phylum Chordata; class Mammalia; order Carnivora; family Phocidae; genus Neomonachus; species Neomonachus schauinslandi. The sequence continues at coordinate 45,113,750 of NC_058404.1, forward strand.
GTTTGTATTTCTGTGGTGTTGGTTGTTATTTCTCCCCTTTCATTAGTGATTTTGTTTATTTCACTCCCCTCTCTCTTTCTCTCTCTCTTTTCTTTTTGATGAGTCTTGCTAGAGTTTTATAAATTTTGTTAATTTTTTCAAAGAACTAGCTCCTGGTTTATTGATCTGTTTTATTTTATTTTATTTTTTTTTTAGTTTCTGTATTATTTATTTCTGCTTTAACCTTTATTATATCCTTCCTTTTGCTTGGTTTGGGTTTTAATTGTTCTTCTTTTTCTAACTCCTTTACATGTAAGTTTAGTTGTTTATTTGAGATTTTTCTTGCTTCTTGAGGTATAAACTTCCCTCTTAGAACCAGTTTTGCTGCATCCCAAAGATTTTGGACTGTTGTGTTTTAATTTTCACTTGTTTTTGATTTGTGGTTACTATTAGATTTCTATGTAACATCTTCTGCATAAAGCAGTCTATATTAAGTTGGTGATCACTAAGTTTAAACCCATTCTGTACTCCTCTCCCCTCTACATTTTGGGTAATGGTGTCATCCTTTCTTTTATGAATTCCTTGACTGATTTACAGAAATATTTTTACTGATTTTGTGTTTTTTATTTTTCATACTCTCACAGTTTTTCCTTCCCACTCAGAGTCCCTTTTACTATTTTTTATAGGGCTGTTTTAGTGGTCATGAATTTCTCTAGTTTTTGTTTGAGAAACTCTTAATCTTTCTTTCTATTCTGAATTATAGCTTTGCTAGATAAAGTAGTTTTGGCTGCAGACTTATCCCTTTCAGCACTTTGAATATAACATGTCACTCCCTGCAAAGTTTATGCTGAAAAATCCTCTGATAGCCTTATGGGGTTTCCTTTGTGTGTAACTGACTTCTTTTCTCTTGTTGCTTTTAAAAATTTTTTCTTTATCATTACTTTTGTCATGTTAATTACTCTGTCTTGGTGTGGACCTCCATGTGTTGAATTTTTGGGTGGATTCTGTGCCTACTGGATCTGGATATCTGTTTCTTTCCCCAACTTTGGGAAATTTTCAGCTATTTTTTTTTCAAATAAATTTTCTGTCTCTTTTTCTCTCTTCTTCTGAAATCCCTATAATGCAAATGTTATTATGCTTGATGGAGTCACTAAGTTCCCTAAGACTATTCTCAATTTGCATAATTTTCTTTCCTCTCCTTTGCTCAGCTTGATTACTTTCCATTACTCTATCTTCCAGGTCATTAACTCATTCCTCTGCTTCATCTGGCCTGATATTTATTCCATCACGTGTATTTTTAATTTCGTTTATTGTGCTCTTGGTCTCTGATTGGTTCCTTTTTTATCTCTGTGTTAAGGGTCTCATTGATGTCCTCTACTCTTTTCCCAAGTCCAGTGATAACTTCGTGATCATTATTTTAAATTCTCTATCAGGTATATTACTTATATCCATTTCACTTTGGTCTCACTGTGGTTTGGTCCTGTTCCTCCATTTGGGAGATATTTCTCTGTCTCGTCATTTTATTTGACTTTCTATGTGTGTTTCTTTCTTTCTGTTTTTTTTTTTTTTTTTAAGATTTTATTTATTTATTTGACAGAGAGATAGAAAGAGAGCACAAGTAGGCAGAGAGGCAGGCAGAGGCAGAGGGAGAAGCAGGCTGTCTGCTGAGGAGGGAGCCCGATGGGCTCGATCTCAGGACTCTGGGATCATGACCTGAGCTGAAGACAGCTGCTTAACCAACTGCACCACCCAGGCACCCCTCTATGTGTATTTCTGTGTGTGAGAAATGTCAGTCTCAGGGTGCCTGGGTGGCTCAGTTGGTTAAGTGACTGCCTTTGACTCTGGTCATGATCCCGGGGTCCTGGGATCAAGCCCTGCATGAGTCTCCCTTCTTGGTGGGGAGCCTGCTTCTCTCTCTCCCTCTGCCTGCCGCTCCTCTTGCTTGTTCCCTGTCTCTCTCTATCAAGTAAATAAATAAAAAATCTTAAGAAAAAAGGAAATGTCAGTCTCTTCTCTTGCTCTTAACAATAATAGCTTTATAAAGAAGTGCAGTGTACCCTGTTCCCTAGGGCATGGCCCTTCAGCGAGTGTCTCCTATGTGTGTTGTGTGTGCTCTGCTGTTGAGTCTTGGCCTCTTTTTTCTTCAGTCCAGAGAGCAAGGCTCTCTTTGCCTGTTGTGGGCAGTGTTTGGTCCTTAGCCGGGATGGGGTGCATTTTAACCAGATGTGCAGCAGTCTGCCTTCCATACAAGACCTGCCCTTTGCCCCCACTGCTGAAGGAACTAAGATCCTGCAAAATGTGTGGGTCAGGAGATGTGTTGTTATAGTTTGTGCTAGTCTTCTATGGGAAGGGTCAGTAGTGCAGGAACTCAGGTGAGTGTGGCTGGGAAGGGTGGTTCCATTGCAGCACAGGGGTGTGGGGCTTGGTGTAAGCAAGTTAGGTGATGAGTGTTGGTGCTGTGCTTAGGTGGCCATTGTTTACACTGGTGGATGGGGGAGGAAAATGGTGCCTGCCAGCTCCTTTTTTCCTGGAGGCAGTCTCTCAGTGATCCCTGTCTCTCCAGGCTGTGCTCTGAGATGATCAAACCACTCTCCTTCCTGTCTGCCCCTGGTGTTTTTCAAACTGCTGGTTCTATGTTATATCTGCACGAACTCTTTGTCATGCTGTCTCTTTAAGGGCAGGGACTCAGCCTCCTAGTACCCTCTGGGCTCTCCCAGAGCTGAGCTGCCAATTTTTAAAATTCCAGGCTTTTAGGCCCACTGGTTGTAAGAACTCATGAATTTCGGTCCCTCTCACTTTCAAATGCAAATATTACAGGGATTCGTCCTCCCTATTTGTGGGCTTCCTGGTGTGAAAGTCTGTTTTGCACTCTTCTTCATGCCACCAGCTCCCTCCCCACTGTGAATGGCCCTGGTGCATTTTGCTCCCAGACTGTGTCTTCACCCTTCTTACTTTCTTCTGTGTGGTTTCTTCTCTACCTTTAGTCGTGGAGTTTGTTCTGCCAATCTTTAGGTTGTTTTCTGGGTTATTTACACAGATGTGAGTGTTATCTAGTTGCATCCATGGGATAAGGCCAGCTTAGGGTCTTCCTACTCTGCCATCTTCCAAGCCAACCTTTACTTCTTTCTTTCTTTCTTTCAGAATTTTTTTAGTGGGGGAGGGGCAGAGGGAGAGGGAGAGAGAAAATCCCAAACATAGGATGGACATGGGGCTTGATCTCAAGACCCTGAGATCATGACCTGAGCTGAAATCAAAAGTCAAATGCTTAACCGACTGAGCCACACAGGTGCCCTGAGAGAACTTTTTTTTAAAAAAACAATTTATTTAAGTGACTTCTACACCCAACACAGGGCCCAAACCTACAATCTCAAAATCAAGAGTTGCATGCTCTTCTGATTGAGCCAAACAGGTGCCCCTACTCCATTTCTTTAAAGAAGTTGCTCTGCTGTCTTCTTGTCTGTTTTTTTCCCAAGTGAAATCTGCTTTTTATTTTAGAGTAGTTTTAGGTAAACAGAAAAGTTACAGACATAAAACAGAGTTCCCATGTATGCCATACCCAGGTTTCATTATTAGTAACTTCTACTAGTAGTATGGTACATTTACCGTAATTAATGAACTAATATTGATATATTATTAGCTAAAAGCCATATTTGATTCACATTTTCTTAGTTTTTACCTTATGTTGTTTTTCTCTTCCAAGATCTCACTTAGGATACCACATTATATTTAGGTGTCATGTTTCCTTAGTCTCCTTGAGTGTGACAATTTCTCAGGCATCCTTTGTTTTTGATGACCTGTTCAGTTTTGAGGAGTACTAGTCAGGTGTTTGGTAGAATGTCTTTCAGTTGAGATTTGTATGATGTTTTTCTTATGGTTAGACTGAGGTTATGTGTGCTTGGAAGGAATCCCATAATCATGTCAGTCACATCATGTCAAAGATATACTATCAACAAAACTTCTCACTGGTCATGTTAACCTTGCTTACTGGCTTCAGGTAGCATTTGTCAGGTTTCTCCACTGTCAAGTTAGGTCCCACCCCTTCAGAGTATTTCCATAAATTATTTGGAATTTTTTGTGATTTATCGATTATCTCCCATTTATTTATTCATTCAGTTTTTTATTAATATCAGTATAGATTCATGCATATTTATTTTATATTTTGGGTTATAACTCAATGCTTCTTAATTTATTTTGTTGCTCAAAATAATGAAAACAATTTTGTCAGCTATTATTTTTTCAACTCTTTTTTCCCACTCTCCTTCTTTGGAAATTCCCACAATATGTATATTATTAGTCCCATTAAATTTGTCCAGCTGATGATATTTTCCTTTTTTCTCTCTGTGTTTCTTTTTGTATAGTTCCTGTTGCTATGTATTTAAGTTCTCTATTATTTTGTAATGCCTGATCTGCCATTAATCCCATACATCATATTTTACCATCTCTAACATTGTAGTTTTAATCTCTCAACATTATATTTGTGTCATTTTTATAGCTTACATATCTTAACTTTTGAACATATGGACTACTGTTACATTTTATGTTTGTTTAATGTCCTTGTCTGCTGATTCTAACATCTGTATTAGTTCTGGATTGTTTTTTATTGATTATTTTTCCTTCTTACAAGCCATGATATTTTTGGTGTCTTTGCATGCCTGGTAATTTTTTTTGTATTTCAGACATTGTGATTTTTACCATGTTGGATATCTTGGTATTCTTTTTGTTTGTTTGTTTGTTTTTATTTTTGTTCTTTTTAGAGATGGAGAGAGAGGGGGGAAGGGCAGAGGGAGAGAGAGAGAGAATCTTAAGCAGGCTACATGCCCGGCATGGAGCTTGACACAGGGCTCAATCTCATAACCCTGAGATCATGACCTGAGCTGAAATCAAGAGTTGGACATTTAACCCACTGAGCCACCCAGGTGCTCTGGATATCTTTGTATTCTTACAAATCTTTTTAACCTTTATTCTTGCACACAGTGGAGATACTTGGAACAACTTTGATTCATTTGGGGCCTTGCTTTTAAGATTTGTTAGGTGGCACTAGAGCAATGTTTGGTCTAGGGCTTATAATTTCACACTACTGAGGTAAGATCTTTCTGAGTACTCTATGCAGTGCCCTGAGAATATGAGGTTTTTCAGTCTGGCTGTCGAAAATAGGCAATATTCCTGGTCTTATATGAGTACTGGGAACTTTTTCCCCTAATCTTTTTGGACTGTTCTTTCCCTTTTCAGAAGCACGTATTGGTCAATATTCTGCTGAATGCTCCATGAGGACCATCTACAGGTATCCAGGGTTCTTTGCCAGTACAGCTCTCTCTTTTCTGATATTCTGTCCTGTGAATTCTAAGTACCCTGGTCAGCTCAATTTCCTCAGTTCAAGGAGTTTTCTGGGCTCTGCACAGGTTCCCCTTCCCCTATATCATGGCCTGGAAATTCTCTCAAGGCAGTATACTGAGGCAGTGGTAGGTAGGGCTTACCTCATGTGTTTCCCATCTTCTAGGGATCATTGTCCTTCATTACCTGATGTCCAGTTTCTTGGAAACTTTTTCTCTTATCTTTTGCCTTTTGTTTTGTTTTTTGTTTAGTTTGATTGTTTCAGGCAAGGAGGTTAAATGTGGTCTTTGTTACTCTATCTTGGATTAAAGTTGAACACTATTTTGCTCATTTGTTAAATATTGGCAATTACTATAGAATTTTAAAAATATATACTGCAGGCAAGCAGAAAAACGTCTGGGGTTGCATTTAGCCTTTAGGTTATCAGTATGTGGTCTCTAAAGGAGAAGATCACATGGATAGGCAAAAATGGCACTTTTTATACAATGTAATAAGAATCACAATAGAAGTTGCTATGGGAACTAAAAAATGAGGTTCTTCACCCATGCTGGGTATTGAATTAAGCCTTCTTGGAGGAAATGACACTTGAGTGAGCCTTGAAGACTGGGAAGATGTTATCCAATAAAGAAGGCACGGTAGGGGGGGGAGAAGGGAGCTCAGGTTAGAGGTCCACCATGGGTAAAGGTATATTGGTGTGAAATCACTTGACATAAGGTGGGAACTACAAGCAGTTTGATTTTACCAAAGCATAATAGGCAAGGTAGGAAGTAGTAGAGTGAGACTGGAGAAATAGGCAGGCAGCTCGTAAAAATCTTCCTATGTCATGCAAGCATTTGTCAGCCCTGGGAGAACCACTGAAGAGTTTTAAGCAGGGGAGGGATATGTCATGTTAGCGCCTTAGAGCTGTCACAGTGATGGCCATGTGGAGCATGAAGTTGAAGTGCGAAGATAGACTTCAGGGAGACCAGCTGGGAGATCATTACATTAGCTCAGGGAACAGACAGTGGGGCCTGAGCTATGATGTGTGGTCAGGGTTGGACACTCAGGGAGGGATAGGAGAATTATTTAGGATGTAAAATGTCAGGACATCTTGACTTTACTATGTGTGAGGGAGTGAGGGAATGGGTGTGGATATAAAATAAGTTCCAGACCTTTGGCTAGAATTGCCATGAAAAGTGCTGAGATGAACTGTTAGGAGCTATTACGGGGGAGGAACAGTTCTTGGGTAGGGAGAATTTGGGAAATGCTGAGCATGAGATGGCCATGAGAGGATGCTCTTTGTCTTTGACCCTTGCTCTCATTCCCTCCCCTTGTCCCCCATTCATCCTTCCTCCTCTTTTGGGGGGGGCAAAGAACATGTGGCTTTGCTACCTGGTTCAAGGAGACTTTGTGCCCAAATCAGGTTCCTTTTTGTAGAACTCTGATCATTGGAACTTCCATCAGTAATCTCTCAACTCAGGGGAAGTGGCAGTTTGTGGCTGACAGATTATGAAGATTGTCCTCAGTTCTACTTCAGAGCCACCATTCATACCATAGTACAGTGAATGATGTTCCTTGGAATTGGACAGTGCACACCCTAAGCAGCTGTATGTAGTGGTACATTATTGTGTCATAGAAACAGCCTGACCTTGGCTCTAACTGGACCACTTACACAATGGGTGACCTTGGTCAAGTCACTTAAACTTCATGACTCTTAGCATTTTTGTTTGTACTGTGATCTTACAGGGCTGGTTGTGAGGATAAAACACATTATAAATTCTACAAGTGTTAGTTATTACTCATATTCTTACCTCATCTTTTAAATTTATTTGCTAATATTGGGGAGATTTAGCAATAGGCTTTGGGTGATATATTTGCTCCCTGGCAAAGATGGCTGTAGCCAAAGTAAAATAGAAGCAAGACCAAGTCCAGATTCAGAATTTGAGGACAGATAGAGTGTAACCAGATCTTGTTTCTTTTTGCTGCCTTACTCTCTTTCCCCAGTCACCTGATTCCTATATCTTCCTAAGGCTTCCTAAGGGGCATGGACTGGGTATAAAAATGAGATGGTAAAGGCTAAGGCAGCGGTTTTCAATGCTAGATGCTCATTAGAATCACATGAGGAGCTTTAAAAAATATTCATGTCTGAGTACCGCCCCAAGTGATTCTGGGGTAATTGGTCTGGGGTGTGACCTCAGCATTTGAATTTCTTAATGTTTCCATGATTCTAATGTGCATCTGAGGTTGAGAATCAGTCAGTACTTTGGCCTTTATATCTCCCTGATCTAATGGGAAGCCAGGACTGAAGTTGGTGCTGGTGACAGGGGAGGGTTTTCTTTGTTTTCCTTTTGTTTTGAGATTAGTTTTTGTTATTTGGAGGGGCTGGGCTGGAATGTGGGAATGATGAGAAGGGGGCTGGGGAGCTAGGCATTCTAATCTCTGAGCTTTTTGCATTTATAGTCTTTTTATGAAAAAAAAAGGTTGAAACATGTTTATAAAATATTTAAATTAAAAATAAAACATTCTGTGTTTTCAAGAAGAATCAAATTAGCAACTAATGCCTCACTTTCTGTTGTAAGGTTGGCCGACATCATTACTATGTTGAATACTGTTAGGTTCAGGAGGAGATAAGATGTCAGTATGTGAATAAAGTAGGGTTGCCAGATCCAGCAAATAAAAATATAGAGTGCATTTAAATTTGAATTAAAGATAAACAAAGGATACATTTTTAGTGTAAGTATGTCCCATGTGTGATTTAGGATATATTAAAAAATTATTTGGTGTTTATCTTAAATTCAAATTTTTTTTTTTTTTTTT
>NC_058404.1:45136855-45162431 GCF_002201575.2 Neomonachus schauinslandi
AAGCTTTTTATCTCTCCTTCAATTTTCAATGACAGCCTAGCTGGATAGAGTATTCTTGGCTGCATATTTTTCTCATTTAGTGCTCTGAATATATCCTGCCAGTCCTTTCTGGCCTGCCAGGTCTCTGTGGATAGGTCTGTTGCCAATCTAATGTTTCTACCCTTGTAGGTTACATATCTCTTCTCCCGAGCAGTAGCAGTGTATTCTTATCACCTGCTTTGAGCTAAGAATGGCATACAGTGGCTGCTTAAATTGGAAATTTTTATTGACCTTAACACTAGGGGAAAAAAATGTAACAAAGGGGGTGATCATGGTTGATCATTTGCGTACTAGTCAAAGAACTCTGTGTTTTGACCTCCAAATATAAAAATTTTAGCGGAAAATGATATACAGGAGCCTAAATTCCCTATCTTAGTATCAAATAACTTTGGAGTTGGCATGGGCATTGGAAACTCTGAGATGCTGAATGAGGTAGAGTCAGGACAAAATTCACAGCCTCTGTGCTTTATGATAATTTGCTGTTATCATCTATTTCCCTTTATTTTCTGAATTTTTCATTTCACTCTGTGAACTTGAGAAGTTTCAGAATCATGAAACTCTCCGTGTTTCTGGAATGGGTTCTTCTCTCTGTGGTATCTATAGCCTACATTACATCAAGGCCTAGTTCAGATATCACCTTCTCTATGAAGCTTCTCTGACATTTTCTGATCTCCTAAGCCATTTTTGTCTGCACCATTCTTTGAAGATTTAGTTGATACTAGGAATGGTATTCAAAACAGTGGGCACTAATTGATCAAATGGTTGCTGGCCCGCTAGCAGAGGGTCTCAGAGGCCTCCCTTTTGTCCCTTTAATTGCTAGATGATGAGGATACCTTTAAGGTCTGGGGCAGGAATCAGAATGTCCAGAGTAGCAGGGGCACAGAGATAAGAAGGCTTTGGGACAGATGCAATTTACCACTTAGAATAGAAGTAATTCAAGATTTTAATGGTCGGCATAGACGTAACAATGCATATCAGATGAATGTCATTTCTCTCTATATTAGCTTATTTTCTTAACCTGCTTTATATGGGTCAGAAATCATCTAGTCCGGGAATTCTTAATCCAGGGCCCGTACTCTAGATTCAAAGGGAGTTGATAGCTTTCACTGGATTTTTAATGGTCACATAACACAGAAAGTTTAGGAACCAGAAAGGTTTTCACCAGTGCTCACATTTATATATCAAGAAACTATAGCCAAGTGAGGTTAAGCACAAATGCTCTGCATACAGAAGTTTTCAGGGGAATGTTTGCTGCTTACTGTCCAATTTAAGTTCCCTTATTTTTTTTTTTAAAGATTTTATTTATTTATTTGAGAGAGAGAGACAGAGAGAACAGGAGGAGACGGTTGGGGGGTGCAGGAGAGGGAGAAGGAAACTCCCAGCTGAACAAGGAGCCCGATGCAGGGCTCGATCCCCCTGGACTCCAGGATTATGATCTGAGTTGAAGGCAGACACTTAACGACTGAGCACCCAGGTGCCCCTAAGTTCCCTTACTGAAGGCACCATTATTATTAATCTTACTGAAGGTAAGTGACACCACGTTGAGTGACTGTCTATATCTTTTCTTCTGCAGGGAGCCTGAGGAGCTTGCCTGCTGGGCCGGGGGTCTTGGTGGGGTGGGACTGGGGAGCTGGTGGGAGCAGTAGTTCTTACAAAATAGCAGCACTGATGCTTACACTGAAGTGACATGTCGATTAAGCAATCTACTGGGGAGATGGGTTGAGAACCTCAGAGCAAAGAGTCTATAATGAGTTGTCAGACCATGGAGAGAGGTCGAAAGCAGATATTAATAGTTTATATATTTTCTATTACATTAATAGAGCACTTTGCACGTGTTAAGCTCCAAAACCTTCACACAACCTTGTGAGGGAGAAATTGCCATGTCCCATCTTGCAGATGAAGAACTCAAGGCTCAGAGAGGACATGTAACTTGCCCAAATCCCAAACTAGAAAGAAGATCTGAGCTGACCTAGTCCTGCTCCAGTGTCTGCACTTGTAGCCACTATCTCGACCACTATCTCAACGATTGCCTCTTCAGAGTTGGGCTGTGGAACCTCAGAATGAAAAGCGAGGCAGGGTAGGTTTAGGTAAGTGGGGGAGACTGACAGATGCCTCCATCAGGAGCTGCTGCCTGGGGCTGGGATCCCAACAATCTCGAGAGAGGTTGAAAGCAACTTGTGTTATGATATGTATTTATTCATCCATGTAGGCCCTGCGCTTGGTCCTGGGGACCCAAGATGCATCTACTGCCTGGTGCTGAAGAAACTTGCAGTTCTTTCCAAAGGAAAAGAAAACTGAGAATTTAACAGTTTATCTTCGGGGTACATCCTCCCCTTTCTGAGCGTGTTCTGCCCCTTGATGCCTTTCTCCTTTCTCCCCTCCAGGGTCTAGTGCCCTCGTCCTTGGAAAGGGAAACCCTTTCAAGCCTGAGGTGTCCATTGGCCGGTGGGGCATAACCTATTACTCTTCATGGATGTCATGTTAAGCATGTTCCGTCTAGCAGCTCCCTTCGAAGCCCTGTGCCTCCCTGAAGAACCGTGGAGTCAGCACCACTACAACTAAGCCCCAAACACTCCTTCCTTATTCTGAGCCCTAGCCGTGGACCCTCATCCAGCACTGGCCTCTGGCTTTTCCTCTTCTTTTTGTGCCTGTCCCCCCCTTGGATCTGATGACAGTATTTACCTCCCCGCCGGGCACTGCCTGGCTGCTCTCCTGTGCCCCCAGCTCTCAGCTGGGTCTGGACGAGTCTGGCTGGGAAGGGGGCTGGGCTGGGTTGGCCTGTGCTTGGGCAGCTGCTCGGGCCTGGACTGGGAACAGCCAGGGGATGAGTGTGACCATTCCTGACATCCTACCAGCCTCTGAACTTCACATCCTTTATCTTATTTAATCTTCTCAATAGCCCTACATGGCTGGTATTAGTGACCTCATCTGACATATGAAGAAACCGAAGATTAGGGAGTTTAAAATTACTTGCTCATGCGCGTGCAGGTAGTGAATGGCAGAGTGGACACTAGGCCCCCGTCTGTCTGACTGCAAAGCCTCTTGGTGATATTTCCTTGCCCTAGTGCCATAGAAGCGAAAGCCCACTGTTGATCCAGGGCAGCAAAGAAGGTACTAGAAATGAGAAGAAAAGTAAAAGGCATTGAGTGGGCATTGAAATAGAGCAGCCAGAAAAAAACCCCAGCGAGGGTAAGGAAAGAACTAGAAAGTGAGACAATCACAGTGAGTGAGGCCGGAGTGCCTGAAGTGTTTTATATTTTGGCTCTGGGTCCTGTGGTTTATGGGAGGGGGCCCAGTGGGCACCCCTCAGCCATGCTTTGACCCTCACTCCTGGACCTATTCTGCTTATAGTGACCACGTCAGCTCTAACCCCCAGGACAGCACGCCAGCCTCAGCCAGCAGCCCAGGTCTTATCTCAGCCTGTGCACCATGGTCAGACAAAATGGGACCAAAGACTTGTAAGCCCATGAGCTGAGCTGGCAGCCTGAGGGAAGGCAATCTTTTCCATTAAGGGGGCGCTGTCTCAGTATCCCTAAAATCCTGCCACCTGGTAGGCATCTACCTATTTTCCATCAGCTTGGGGCTGGCCTCAGAGAGTTATGTAGGTGTAACTGGCCGCCTGGATGCTCACGTTTGGCTTTTTTCTTCTCTGCAGTTCCATTCTGGGGAGAATGGTATGCCTCCCCTCCCCTCCCCATCATTCTATGCTTCCTGGCTGAGGCGGAAAATGGAGTCTGCAGGTGGTGTGGAGGAGCCCCAGTGGCCTCAGGCTTGGCCCCCTGAGACTGGAAAGGGAAGATCCCAGCACTGTCCTGAATGGCTGACTAAGCTCAGCTCCACTCGTAGGGCTCAGGGTTGTGTTCTTCTCTGCTTCTGGGCTTTAGGCAGTGTCTTGAGAACTGCATGACAGAGACAGAGGAAACAGGTGGACACCATGTGGGCTGGAGGAAGCCCAGGGTCACCAACTCCCCCGGGGGCCGGGAGGTGATTGCTCCCTTCACAGGATGGCGTGTTAATCATCCGATGGCTGGGACGTCAGGCTGCAGAGGGAAGTCAGAGTTGGGCTTGCTGGGTTTGTGATGAGGAGTCAGTTGAGCATCGCCTAGAATCACTTTCACTTCTTCTTCGCAGCCATAAGTGAGGCATGGAAAAGGATTGACCGTTGTCATTTCTGCAGGCAAATGCACTGTTAAAGCCCACTTCAGAGGGGCTTTCTTCAAGCCTGGACCCTGCGAGCTGGAAGGGGCAGTCGGGCCAGTGCCTGGTGTTTGGCCCTCTGTCAGTGTTGACTGAGTCGTACTGGATTTTCCCAAGAGGGGATCTGAACTGCCCAAGGCTGTAGGGGATACGGGGCTGGACGAGGCTGGATTCCCAGGCAAGTGATGTCCTGCTCCATGGGGGATGGTATTCCTCACCCCTAGAAACCCTTGTCATAAATCTGATTACCAGAATGAACTGAGTGGAAGGGCAAATGCAAATAAGAATTTCCTACATGTAGTGTTATTTATTCTCCTCTGGATTTATTTAATTTTAGGGCTAACTTATCATATGTATTGTCTTTAGCACTAATGAGCATTTGGATTTCTAAGCTTTGTCCCTTGGCTGCTCTGCCAGGTTTCATTTTGTTTTGTGTGTTTGCCAGTTAATACTTTACAAACATTACATGTTCTAGGGGGTCTATATATTTGCTGGGGATGCAGTTGTTTAATGGAAAGACAAATAAGTAAGAAACAGCAGTTCTGGGATTTGAATCTTGTCTCCATCACTGATTAGATCTGTGATCTCTGGCAGGTTACTTAATCTGTAGGGATTTCTGTTTTCTTATCTGTGAAATGGGAGCTACTAAGAACCTTTTCAATGGATTACTGTGAGGATTAAATGAGATGATAATATATGCCTAGGATGGCACCTAGCACATTGTAAGCCTTCAATGAAGGTTTTTGATATTAAAAATGTTAAACTGAGGGGCGCCTGGGTGGTTCAGTCGGTTAAGCGACTGCCTTCGGCTCAGGTCATGATCCCAGAGTCCCGGGATCAAGTCCCACATCAGGCTCCCTGCTCGGCGGGGAGTCTGCTTCTCCCTCTCCCCCTCCCCCTGCTTGTGTTCCCTCTCTCGCTATGTCTCTCTCTGTCAAATAAATAAATAAAATCTTTAAAAAAAAATGTTAAACTGAGTACCCAACATCAATTTTCTTCCACTTACAAGATATTCTATTTTCTGTGTAAGGACCTCCCTGCCCCTCCCCCTGTTCTGGAATCACCAAATAGCCACTGCTCTGTAAAGTTAAATGTTCTTATATTGGTTCACATAAATGGAAATACACATCTGTATTTTAAATTAGATCACCTGGTGTTTATAGCATCTCTAGGGTATACAAAGACTTTTACATCAGTTTTGTTTAGTTTTTTATAAGCTCATTAATTTTCACAGCATTCTTACGAGACAGGGATTAGACATATTGTTCATGAATTAATGAAAGGACAGAAAAGTTTTGGCACTTGTCCAACATCACAGAGAAAAATCAGTGACAGTAGGAATAGTATGGACATCTCCAAGCTACAAACTCAAGGCCAGCTCACTCTCAGTTATGCGTGTCTTCTGGCGTCTGTAGCGGCACGTGGTGGGCGGGGTGCAGGTGCACAGGGAGCCTCTATCAGATATTGGCTCCTGACTATTCCCACCACCCTGCCCCCGGGCCAGTTTCAGTCGGATGAGAAGGAAGGGGCATCTGGAGCTATGCTGATGAAGGTCTAATGGAGACTATGAAATGCCTGACTTCCTTTTTTCCACCTTGCACACCGCTTTGCCTTCCACGATGTCTGTGTTTTCTGCCTTTCTGGAGCCAAGTTCTTCCTTTTCAAACACTCTGATCCTGGGGAAGGAGTTCTTGATTCCTCCCTTCCAGTTGATAGCACCTCAAGGCTCATCCTTAATAAAAGCCATTAAGTTCTGTTTCACAACCAAAGACATTTCAGGCATTGGTGTGGTGGTAAATATGGAAACCGTCAGTGCCATTTCCTGTGTCCCTAAAATCATATTGTGAGGCAGGGAAACTTTCTACCTCTGGGTGAGGGGTGCTGGTTGAAATCATGGTGTCAGATTCTGGGTTTCCATCGCCTTGCTCCCCCTTTGTGGCAAAAGAGGTCTGGCACTCAAGGCAGCTTTGGGATTGACTCTGGAATGACCAGGTCACCACCTCTCCCATACTTGGTCTGCCTGCTAGCACCAGTCATCTCAAACCCTGGGGTTGACTCATGGACTTTTCCTCCTCAATGTTTTCTGCAAAGCTTTATGACTTCTATTGCCTTGCCTGCTAGGTAGACTTGAGACTAGCCCTAACTCTATTTTGGCTGCTTTCACTCTGTTTTGTTTCCCTTTTTCTAGTTTCCTGGCAGCCTAGCCTTGCACCATCTCTGATTTTGCTCGCAAACACCTGTCTTGGTGCTGACTGCTTAGTCTGTCCCTTCTTGCCATAAAGTGAGAAGAAAGGGGGTAGCACAGGCTGATGGCTCACACAAGGTCTTCTGTAGAAGGTAGGAATTTGAACTGGGTCCTGATGTTTGGGTAACATCCCAGTGAGTGGAGAGAGTTGGGGACGGGGGTGGAAGGAAGTGGAAGTGCAGTGGTGCAGCATGGTGTCGTAGGAAAAAGCATTGTTGGGTGTTGGACAGAACTGGGTTCAAAGTGTGAGTGGGCTCTGGTACTTCGGAACACTAATGCAAGCTTTATGCATGTTGTAATCACAGTGGTTTCCTTGCAGAGTTTGGGTCAAACAAGAGAGGGACATTCAAGAAAATCCACAGGAAATTCTCTCTTTCCCAAACTCAATATAAGATGGAGGCTGTGGTGGTGCATGTTTGTATATGCATATGTGTACCCAACTTCTAAAGCCCTTTTTCATTATAAAAGTAATGAAATCGCCATATGATTTGTTTTTTTACTCTAAAAGAAGCAGCTTCTGAAAAATGTATGACGAGTGTTTTGAGCATGAAAAATTGCCAGAGCGCTTGCTTTGGCAGCACGTATACTAAAATTGGAATGATACAGAGATGAGTATGGCCCCTGTGCAAGGATGACATGAAAACCTGTGAAGCCTTCCATATTTTTTCAAAGGCCAAAAAAAAAAAAAAAAAGGAAAAAAGAAAAGAAAAATTGTCAGAAATGTTCTTGAGCAGATCCCTTATCTTCTCTGTACCTTGGCTTTCTTATCTGTAAAATGGGGATAGCACGGCTTGTTTCCCAGTGTTATTGGGTCTATTAAATAGTATGCTAGTGTAATGCCCCTGCTAGGTTCTCAAAGAATGAGATTTTTATGTCATTTCATGCTGCCTACAATGCTGGTTTACTTAGTAGGCTGGAGAAAGCCATAGAGAGGGCTGGTCAATTGCTCAACACTGAGCAATGAGTGTACTTCCTCTACAGGTGTGCCTGTTCCCCTGAGCCCGGGCTTGAGTGTTTTGATTGCTGGAACTTGCACACTGGGCTAATGATGACTTACCTTGCCCTTGTTAAAACTTGGCCTGGGGATATAATGTGATGTCAGCGCCTTCCCCTCCCAAGTGCCTGTGTCCCTGTCCTCTTTCCCTGTGATGATGAATTGTAGCCGTTGGTGGCATTGTACATTTAACATGAAGCATTTTTATGGAAACTCCTGTATGATGCTGAGTTCAGGGAGACTTGATGTTGGGAGTTGCTTGGGCTCTTAATTAGTATTCATCTGTTCTTGTTAATCAGATGTGCTTGTGAGCTTATGCGGACATGTTTTGTCCCAGCTCAGGGACGAAGCTGCCTTGGACAAGCCCCTTTCTCAGAAGACCTTAGCACACCACCATGTCCATCTTGCTGCTAACTACAGCTCTTTCTATAGTTATTGATCAACTGCTTTGCCACTGGGTTTTGATCTTTGTTTCTGGATTTCCGTCTTTGGACTTGAACCTCTGCCCGGTCATTGTCATTGTCTCTGGTCTTTAATTCCTAACTTCTTCGCTTACCTTTGATCTAGAAGCCTCGTTGGGCTCCATAGTTTCTCTTTAGTAAGTGAAAGTGTTGTTGGTCATTGTCCGGGTATCAATAGTTGGGTCTCTAGTACTGGAAGTCCAGGATTCTTCAATTTTGTCTTTAGCTGAATCCTTGGTAGAAGCCTTTTATAGGCCAAATTCTGCCTGACCACGTATATCCATCCATGCTGCCAGAAATGCCTTCCCGGAAGGGCTTCTAGACTCCAGACTAAATCTTGGAGGAGATACTGATTCGAAAGGTCAGGAAAAGGGTTGGGATGATGGTGACTAAGGGGGAATGGGGCCTAGACCTGCCTAAGACTCCAGGTGCTTCCGGTACAGGTGGTTCATGGATCATTCACTCTGAGCAACACTGACCAGTGCTGAAGTTTCTGGAAGTCTGGCTTTCATATAAAGGGAGATGTTGTCATGTTGGCCAACAGAGGCTTAAAGCCACAGTTTAAACATGAGGTAAGAATGATTGTTTTAAATCAGAGTTTCTTTGGGGACTGAAAACAATTTAAATTTCTAAATAAGTTAAACATTTTCTCCCTAAGTTTGTCTGTCCTAAGCATTTTGCTTGATTAGCTCTTTCTTCAGAGGAAATTCAGAGGTGAATTTCAGGCCATGCTTTACTCAAATAACTTTAATATTTCAATGTGTTCAAGTCTGTGTTTATAAATGATGCCCGGCCTTACAAAGTAGAAAGCGTATTCTCATCAGGTACCATTGTCACTTTTCCCCCTCCAGTCCTTGCCCTCAATCTGCCCCATACTCCAGCTGGCTCCCACAAATGTTAGTTAATGTCTTTCCGATAAGTGCTTCATGGGTGATCTTGCTCTCAGCCATATTTTTGGAGGAAGAGATAAAAGGAGACTGAAAAATTAAAATCAAGATAAAGCGGTCTCTCCCTTGGAATGTTATTAAGAGGATGTGGTCATTTAAAAGTACTTTTCCCTCTTCTCCTCAGTGTTTGACATCTGAAGTCATGGAAGATGCTATCACACCTTGCTTTATTAACATAGCTAGAGTCACCTGTTTTGAAAAGCCCAGCCACATTAACCTTAAACGAAAAGAAAGTGGAACAAAAGGAAAGATAAAGGGAAACTAGGTTTTGGCAGCGGGAGATGCCCGCTCTCAGCCAGGCCCTGCAGCTACTCTGTTAAATGGCCCCATGAATTTATTTTAAGGGAGATCATTTCTACTCTCCGAGTATACTGAGTCTGCCATGGTCCAGACAAGATTCAGAACCCACTTAAGTTATATAACATGTTGATCTACAGGAGAACAAAGAAGGGGGCAGAAAGTTAGGGAAGGGACTAGACGGTGAAGATGGTGAGGATTGGCTTGCTTTGGAGCCCAGGAGCACTTGCTGAGAAGGGTCAGAGGGTTCAAGAGAAGTTGACTGAGGATTATACACTAATGCCACGGCCACTGAGCCCAAGGCCACGGGCGTGTGCTGGCAATGCTGGGCTCCCGCAGGCAAGGTGAGGTGAGGCGGAGCTGGGAACTCGGGCTTTACTGCAGCTAGTAGAAGCTTTAGAGCAAGACACTGTCGCTAATTCCATTTCTGTGCACTGAGCCCCAGCCTTCTTATTTCTTGTTGTTAGAGATGAAATGTTCCTAAAAGGTGGATGGGGTGGGGGTGGTTGGAGTAGGAGTGGTTTTTTTGGGTGTGGTCACCTTCTAGCCCAGATTTTATGAGATATGCAGACTCCCAACGTCCTTCTTCATGGACCTCTTAAGTCACTTGTCAAAGCATATGTTCTGCTTTGGGGGTTGGAGACTGCCGTATTTGTTTCTCTGACAGTCTGTCACTGAGTGACTGTGGGTCCTGTAAAACTTTACTTCCAGGTCTGCTACTTCCCTTCTAGAGTCTAACGGGGCAAGTGATTTTAGTTCATTAGGATATTAAGATAGTTTGTTATTCACTAGAATAATGAGGACTGAGGAATGGGTTTGATCAAAAGTGAGACAGTTGGTTTTGCTCTGGTCCCTGAGCACAGGTAGAACATCTCCCCTACAGCAAGCTACCCTGCAAATGGTTGCCTTTAGTCGCACAGCCAAGAAAGTGAGGAGGGGGCAAAGATCGGGTGTGAATTTATTTTTCCACTTGGGAAAACAGCTCGAAGTATTTGTCATCCTGATGGCTTCATCAATGTATGGAAAGGAACAACAAATTTGTAACCTGGTAGGAAGTGTTTTTACTCATTAAAAACACTGGAAAAAGGGCACCTGGGTGGCTCAGTCGGTTAAGCATCTGCCTTTGGCTCGAGTCATGATCCCAGGGTCCTGGGACTGAGCCCCGCATCAGGTTCCCTGCTCGGCGAGAAGCCTGCTCACCCACCCCTCTGCCCCTCTCCCCTGCTTTTGCTCTCTCTCTCAAATAAATAAAGTCTTTAACATAATTAAAAAAAAAACACTGGTAAAAATTTTGAGCTGTTATTATTTTGTAGGAGTGAAGGGGATTATTAGTCCTGGACCATGATGAATACAGAGCCTGGCACTTACTAGGAACTGGGTAATGATGCTGCATGATATGTGAATTGCCTTGACCTTGAGTTGTGTGATTCAGCAGTTTTCTTGGAACAGACACGTATCTTTTAAATATCAAAATTGTTGGATGTATATATGAAGAGCTGTCAGTTAAATATGACAAGGGCGTTTGCTACTTTGAACAGGACATTTATATAAATGTATATGGTGAGACCATGGTATTAATATTTTGGATGTTTTAAGGTAAAAATAAATTAGTTTTACAGCAGTAAGTGACTGATTTGTTTAAGGCTTGCTTTTCGATTTTGATTCTTTAAAATTTTATTTTTGTCTTATTATAAAAATAGCACATTGTAGAAAAAAAAAAAAAACCATGCTGCAAAAGACAAAGCCAAAATGGCAAGCAACTCTTTTTTTTTAAGATTTCATTTATTTATTTGAGTGAGAGAGAATGAGAGATAGCACGAGAGGGAAGAGGGTCAGAGGGAGAAGCAGGCTCCCCGCTGAGCAGGGAGCCCGATGTGGGACTCGATCCCAGGACTCCAGGATCATGACCTGAGCCGAAGGCAGTCGCTTAACCAACTGAGCCACCCAGGTGCCCCGGCAAGCAACTCTTTAAACAAAAACAATTACTATCAACATTTTATTATGTAACCTTCTAGCCACATGAAACTGCACATACTACATACATGGCTGGAACACACAGTGAGAGAAGTAGGATGGGTTTGAATTGATTGGCAAGAGATAGTCTGAAAAGCAAGAAGTGGCCAAATTATCTAGCATTTTATGTTATATTCAGTGTGTGCAGTGTGCATCTTTTTCTGATGTTTAAGAGTTGCCATTGATGGTTTCTAAGCAGTGGAGTGACAGAATCAGATTTCCTCCCTGCAAAGGAGGGAATGCATTTGGGGGCAAAGGGAGGGCATTCCTGAACGCTGAGAGAGAATTTAGGAGGCTTTTGAGAATGAGGCCTAAGTTAAGACAGTAGCTATGTGAATGTGGATAAATGGACAGATTAGAAAGACAATTAGAAGGAAATCTATTTGCTAAGAGGGGAAGGGGGCAAGAGTCAAAGACTGTATTCAGGTGGATGGAGATGTAATTCTGTGAGTTTGGGAAAACAGATAAGGAGAAAGTCTCTCACAATGAAGGAGGTTTGGAGAATTCAGTTTTGGATATGTTATGTTTTGAGTGCCTATTGTACATCAGAGAGGAAGTATCCAGTTGGATTTGTGTTGGATATGTGGATCATTTTCAAGGGAAATACTGTTTTGGAGTTATTAACATATAAACAGGAATTGAAATATGTGAGTAGATATAGTGCTAAAGGAGAGTACGTAGGAGGAAAAGAGAAGAAGGGCCAGCACAGAAATCTGAACAACTCCATCATCTCAGGAATGGGAAGGGGAAGTAGAGACTGAGAAGCGTTGTCACGGAGGGCCTTTTATGGAGGACAGAATGTTTATCAGTGCCAAATGGAGCAGATGAATCACATAAGATAAGGATTTTGGATTTAGCAACAGGAGATATTTTGACCTAGTTTAGAGTCATTTCAGGGAAGGTGGACGCCAGATTCTAAAGAATCAAAGAGTGAATGGAAGGTGAGGAAATGGAAATGAAAGCAGACATCTCTTTAAAGAAGATGGTGTGGTTACGAGAGTCAGAGAGAGAGAGAGAGAGGCAGCTGAAAGAAAAGCAGCACTGAGAGGAGGGAGGCATAAAGGGAGAGGGGCACCTGAAGGCCAGGGATCTTGCATGAGGGGGAACGGGGCTGGGATCCAGACCTCAGGTGGATTCATTATTCTGAGACAGGAAGAGAGATTCTGCACCTTTCGTGGCAAGGAAATATATAAAAGGATATATGTAGATGGCTATGGTGGCAGGGAACTGAGGGACATCTCCCGTGGTGGTTTCTATTTTGTCTGTGCAGTGGGAGGCAAGATTTTCTGCTGGGCATTATTAGGGAGGTGGCTGGGTGGGACTGGAGAAGGTTTTAACCATTGCTATGGAGAGTGGAAAAGGGAGCTGAACAGGGATGGAGAAGAAGATTCCCAGGCAGCACTGAAAGTCCTATTAAGCTGGAAGCTGATCAATTTTAAGTGACACCAAATCTGTGCATGGCCTTCTGATCTTCTTCTCTAGCTGAGGGTTGGGATTTTTCCAGTTGAGTGTGACAGAGATTGATGGGGCAAGCTATTTGAGGGTGATGCAACTGCGTGGTTGAAGTGATTAACCATGTGGAGAAGGCTGAGCAGAGAGGATAAAGATAGGACAGGTTTTGGGAGATCAGGAGAATGCAGAAAGGTCAAGGGCCTGAGGTCAGAGGAAGGTTAAAGAACTGATACAGTGCAAATAAGTGAATAGGAGAGCCATAAAGGAAGGATGTTGCAGTCAGAGATTCTGGATTTAAGATTTCTGAATTGTACCATTGTCAGAAAAGGCTAATATTTAATACATTTTGGTATGATAATGACCAATCAGAGTAAACCACAGCCATACTGGGGTGTGCCTCCTGATTCCAGAGTTTGGCTATGAGGTGGAGCTGAGGAAGGACTAAGAATTTGAGCACTGGATGAAGCATTCTCATGAATATTGAATTTGTCCAGACCGATGAGGTGACTTGAGAGTGAAAAGGACCATCACGAGCCTGTTATCAATATCTTCTACAAGGCAGTTCCTCTCCATATCATTCCAGAGTATACTTGGCCTGGGTAACAGTGACAAAGAGAGGAGGAAAGTGGGGTAGCCAGATGGCCTATCTCAGTTCTTTGGGACTGCTGTAACAGAGTTCCATGGACCGAGTGACTTATGACCATCACAAATTTATTTCTCATAGTTTAGAGAAGTCCAAGTCTCATAGATCTTGGAAGTCCAAGATCAAGATGGTGGTAGATGTGATGTCTGGTGAGGGGCCACTTCCTGTGCATGGATGACTGTCTTTTCGCTGTGTGCTCCCACGGTAGAAGGGCTGAGCAAACTCTTTCAGGTCTCTTTTATCAGGATACTAATCCCATTCATGAGGGCTCTACCCTAGTTATCTCTCAAAGGCTCCACCTCCTAATACCATCACCTTAGGGGTTAGGATTTCAGCATATGAATTTTCAGGGAGACACAAACATTCAGCACCTAGCAGCCTAAGCCTTAGTAGGTCAGCAGTTTTATAGAACAGTGGCAAAATCAGTCTGGAACAGCATTGGGACAAAGTGGCCTCTGGGCCCTACTCATCAGGCTTGAGATTTGGAAGAATAACTACTTGGGAAGATGGCAAGGGACAATGATTTTTGAGGAATCGGGTTTCAGAAGAGAAACTGAAGGTGATATTAAAAGAGAAGGTGAAGATAATTACCTTGGAATGGGCAGATTTGGGAAGGAGGATAGTAGTAGGAGGCTCATTCAGGGAGAAGGGGCATAAAGCATTAAAAAACATGTGGACATTCAATGAGAAAGTTATATGAATTTTTTAAAGTTGATTTGATTATTTTTTAAAACTGAAATTCATCTGTACTGTATACTATTAAAGCTATTTGAAAAAAAAGAAAACGTGGATGGGAGGGGCTAGACATTGGCTAGATCTTGAGTGGTGACTTTGGATGACCAGGTAGAAGGCATGAAAGGATTAGCAAACTGCAGGCTTTTCAAATAGTCCTAGAAGTCTCCTGATGGATAGGGGATGGGGAAGGGACGAGCTCAGGCCTGTGCGGAGGGGGTGAGCCATGGCCTGGAGTGACTGTGTTTCTAGGAAATCCCAAGACAGATGAGCAGGCTGTCATGGAATTGGTTCCAAGATTTTGACCAAATGTTGGAAACCCTGATGGTCTCTGTGGGACATATACTGTATCTGGTTTTACTAAAGCAGAGTATACTTGCAGTATGACTTAACTGTGCTAGAGTTGAGAATAGCATTCTGTCCTCAACTGGAAGCCACAAATCCCTTATTACACAGTGGGGAGCAGAGCTGCATTTCATTGGCAGGCAGGGGTCTGAATTAGTGAGTTCTCAGCTTAGCCTGCTGCACGCTGCCTCCAGGTATGATGTCAAGTAGCACATAGCTATTCAGCTGATAACTTAGTCAATAATTGGGCTTCAGTTAGTTATTTGAAAAGTGGAGTGATGTGCATTGCTCTTCAACTTTATAGTAGAGTGGTGGGGTAGGCTTAGCCAATGCCTCACTCTGGCACTCAAATTCTTCTTGGGGTAAGATATCAAAGGGCCATGGGGAATTCAGTTCATGGCAGAGCTTGAGTATAGGGAAGAAGAATTAGTGAATTGAGGGCTATTATGAGAATAACTGTATGACAAAATAACTAAAGATATAAGAAAACAAAATGTAGTTTGCCTTGCAGATGGTCATATTCCTTCTGTGTTCTAGCTCTTTAGTATGATGCTTTGCACAAAGTTAGCAAATATCTAAACATGTTTGTTGATGAGTCTTTTGTTGCTCAGGTTACCAGGAGAAAGTAACAGCAAGTGTAAACTTTTATCAGGGCTAGTGCTGGAAAGAAATAGAATTATGTGGTGTTGTTATAAGCTGGCAGACTTAAAAGATACCCAAATGGCACCTGGAATTAATTTCTCTACTCACCATGGCAACATGCCCTGCATGCCCCAGCATACCCTGCTATTGCTGCTAAGGCTCAGCATTCTACTGGAGGAAAAGTCATAGATTAGTTGGTGGGTAATGGAATCCTTTCCTTTCCTTCTTCCCTCCTTCCCTCCCTCCCTCCCTCCCTCCCTCCCTCCCTCCTTCCTTCCTTCCTTCCTTCCTTCCTTCCTTCCTTCCTCTACTCACAGATGCTTAGCTCATGCTGCTTTGTGTTAAGCACCGGAACACAAGGATAACCAAGTCCTCTCTCTTTGCAAGCACTTTGCAGTGCAGTTGGCTATAAGCTTGGCCATGCAGGGGAAAGCTTCCCAGGTGACATGGGCTTTGGCCAATGAAAAAGAGTTTGGGGAGAAGAATATTCATTAGAAGGAATGATACATGTGAAGTAATATGTGAAGGTGATGAGGCAGAAAAGATAATGGTGGGCCTAGATTTTGAGGGGCTTCCATTTGAAGTCAAGATGCTCAGTTGTCCTCTAGGCAATGGGGGGCTACCAAAGCAAGGACAGGAAATGATCATGCTTGCACTTCAGCGACATCCTTGTAGTGGCCGTGTGGAGTTTCTCGGAATGAGGAACTGACTCCGGTATATTGAAACAGCTGGAGCCTTGCCACTCAAAGCATCCATTGTGGAGCATCAACATCACCTGGGAGCATGTTAGAAATGCAGGCTCTGGGGCATCACTCAGAAGGACTGAATCATTTTAATGAGATTCCCCAGTGACTTGTATGCACAGTAAATCTGAGAAACACCGATTCAGGAGTTATGCTGGTAGCTCTTAGGGCGTTCATGCAGGTCCCCTGGGAGGGACAACCTGATCTGTTCTCTTATTCCACAGATTCGCAGACAGTTCCATGATCTTTTCAACTCCATTTTTGAAAGGCTGATAGAAATTCAAAAAATTTTAAGTATATTTCAATGATTTGAAAAATTCTATCACTTTAAGCCATGGCTTTTCAAAACATTTTAATCATGGACTCTTTTTTTTTTCTTTTTAAAGATTTTATTTTTTAAAATTATCTTCACACTCACCGAGGGCCTCGAAATCACAATCCCGAGAACAAGAGTCATATGCTCTGCTGACTGAGCTAGCCGGGCACTGCATGGGCTCTTAATGTGTGAATGGCTTCAGGAGGGCACATAGGAGAATATCTTATCTATGCTATTTTATTTCTTAAGCTTGGTGATGGGATACTGATGATCATGTATTATAATCTGCCATTTTGGGTAAGTTGTAATATTCCATCATTCTAACTCATAAGATCTTGATTAAACAGTAATGTTTAGTGATCTACAAAAGAAGCCCAAGTGGCACCTCAAGACTCATGTCAGGGGTGGGAGTAAAATCTAAATGATGGTGATAGTATGCACGTAAATAGTATAGTTCCATTTGTTGAGTGAGCAATAAATCCTGTTTGTGGGGGAGCTTGCTATGTGCTAGACACTTTACGTGCTTTATATATAACTCATTTAATTGCTCAAGACTCTAGGAGGTAGGACCTCTTACTTATCTCTGTTTCATAGGGCTATTTTCATAGCTGAAAAAACCCAGGTGTGAAGGTGTCAGACACTTGGCGCAAGGGCACAGAGATAGTCGGGGAATTAGGGTTTACATTCGGATTAAGGAAATCTCAGGTCTCAGTTCTTAAACACTAAAGTGTAGTAAGCAGCCTCTCTGCATACACGGACGTTGACAGAAGACTGAGGATGAAGGCTCAGAATGAAATCAATGTATTCTTTATCCTGGGCCTGGTCAGAGAAAAGCAAATCCAACATAGTTTTGGCCTCATAGTGACAACTTTAAATATTCATTAGCTGTCCTGGGCCCCTCCGAACTTGGGAAAATGCAGTCTGGAGGCTATTGAGAAAAATGTCCCCATTTGAATTTACAATGTAGAGAAAATCCACTAATTAAAAAAGAACCCCAAACTATATCAGAACTCTCCTTGAAAAAACTACACCCCATTAACCCTTCCCCGCTTTTCTGTGACTGAACTTGTAACCATCCTTCAAGACTCAGATAAATGTCATTCTGCTGTGAATCCTCTCCCCGCTTTTTCAAGATGGGAAGTTCCCTCCTTTTGCTCTCATCCCCTTTCCTGGGTGGTAATAGCTGCCACTTAGTGAGCAATCCAGTGTATTGGACATGTAAACACTTCACTTATTTTCTTTTAAGAGCCCTATGGATAGTTATCACTACCCTCTTGCACAGAGGAAGAAACTGCTGCATCTTGAGATTAAGTCATCTGACATCATGCAGTTAATAAGTAGCAGAGCCAGATCTCAAATCCCCCAAGTCCGACCCCAGAGCCAGATCCTCATCGCCACAGAACCATCTGCCTCCCTTGTCACACTGATTTAATTGTCTTTTTCCCCCTCTCCCGAACTCCTTCTAAAAGTTATCAAGGATATCCTGCGTCTGTGTGCTTTTGCAATGCTAGGACCACATCAGTGACTGAACATGGGTGCTTCCGGTCTGAGCACAGGGTGGAGGGCAAGGTCTGCTAGAAAGTGAGAACAGCGTAAGTAAAGGCCTGGAAGGGAAAGAGAGCACAGGCCTTAGCAGAACTGCTGTGCTGCTGGAGCCTGGAGTTCACTGCTTGGGAGGAAAGGTGAATCTTGAGGCCGGCGAGCCGAGTGGTGTCCCGACCATACAGCTTCTTTGAAGTCTGTGAGTTTGGCTTGCGATTTTATTGTGAGGGTAATGGGAGCCACCAAATGGTCTTGAAAGGAAATTTGGAAATGTTGACTTAAACTACATTCGTTTGCATATTGGCACTTAATCTGTGACTTTAAAGAAATTAATCGGCTGTTAACTTCATGTTCAGAAAGTCTCATTCAAGAAGTTTTCAAAGAATAACAATGAAAGACATTGGGGAGAAAAAAAGCCAATAAAATGTAACACTTTATTTTTATTATTATTATTTTTTTATCTTAGAAGGAATTCACCAAAGGCTTCATATTATGCTATGGCATCTTTAATTATAAAAATAAGCAAATAAAATAACTTGCATCTGTCATTACCATGATATGTTTCATAACCTTTATATGCACATGGAGCTTAAAAATGTAATTTAACAATAAATAATGACATATACCAGATATGCTCACTGTTTATTCCAGTACTCAGCCAAAAACCTAAATATCATTTAAATTATAAATACATAATGCAAATATAATGGCACAAAAATGTCTAAAGTGCAACCAAATCACAATAGAAGAATCATGCAAACTGGTCTAGGTCAGCCCCCGAATCACTCTGTGCAGCAAACACAAGACGAAGCTTTGGAAGTTTAAAGGGGGGTTTGGAGGGAGTGGGATGGGATGAGGAAAAGAGAAGCAAAAAACTAGCAACACTGTGAGAACTGCTTCTTTCCGTATGTGTAGATATATGTATTATAGATACATATAGAAGTATCATTGTGGGGAGAAAAGGGGGGTACCACGGTTTGAAGAGGTCACAGCAAAAAGAGAGAATCTACTGGGACTGAAGTAAGAGAGAATTTTGCTAGGAATACTCGTGAACTACTTGTCGCATTGGGGTCCTGGCTTCGTGGGTTTGCGAAACGGACATGACACACAAACTTGAATAGCTTTTCTGGTTCGGAGAAGTCAGCCTGGCCTGGGGGTGGGGGGCCGGGGCAGGAAGGGCGGGGAGTGGAGAGTCAACTTAGCGTATGGTCTACCTGATTTCCAAGAGGCTAAGGCAGTGTCCATATGTTTGGGGACCTGGGGATGGGACAGTTCTGAGTATAAAAATGCTCTTAACAATCTGATGTCAGCACGCTTCGAGGCGGTGTGGGGACAAAGGCGGCGGCGCGTGTACCGCTGCTGCTGGGTCTGCTGCGATTGCTCTTGGTCCTTGAGCAGCACGTTACTGCTTTTAAAGGCTTTATGGTAAAGTTGTATTGCTTTTCATTTTCTTCTGGAGATGTGCCCTCCCTCCTCCCACCTGGATCCCTATCACTCGGTTTGGTCAAATCTTGAGTTTAACCTAGTGAGAGTCAAGCACCAATAGTTTCTACCTAAGCAAGTTTGGAGTGGCCCCTATAGTCCTACCCCTCCTCCTTCCTCCTCCCTCGACATTGACCTTTGGTGGGCAGTGACGCTCTTAAGGGACTGTTGGGTTCAAGGACGGTGACCCTGAGAAACTACTGTTGTTCATAGATAGGTTAATCATTTGGCTTTGGTGGTTGCCATCTTGTAAACATCACGGCAGAAATAATCAAACCACCAGCTCTGTTTCCCTCTTTCTTTCTTTTTTCTTTTTTTTCCTTTTTCCTTTTTTTTTTTTTTTTTTTTGGGTTTTTTTGTTTTTTTTTTTTGCGATCCTACAGAGATAGCCCAGCTGCCAGGACTACTTTGGCAGGCAGTGTGCTACAGGACAAAAATGTAAGAGGAGTCTATTAAGGCTGGACAGCCCAGGGTTCTTTATACCCCCTCAGCCCCAAGTCCCCGGAACTGAAGACCCAAAGGCTGACTGACTCGTTCCTGACTGACTTAAGGGAAAGTCTCCCACGCCATCATCGGTTCACCGATGAAAGGTGGTGGGCGAGTCAGGAACTGCCACTTCCCAAGATAGACTAGGCCTTATCACACTCACTGTAAGTGGTCCAAGCCCAAAGGGATGCTCTTTTGGGTTCCTGTGATTCCCGGATGGATATGACAGAGCCGTTTCAGGAGAGATCAAAGTCAAGAGTAGCCTCTGAGTTGAGGTGGGCTGGGAGATTAACATTTTACCCGGGGTCCTTCAGACAAACCTGTTGGTTTTTCCTATCTCATACAGGCCCATCTTAAGTTTTGATGTTGAATAAAACTACTTCTACCCCCTTAGTTATAAAAAAGGCCACAAGGAGCATTTATGTGGATATCTGGAAGTGAGATAGTTAATTCCATTCCCAGGAAAAGAAAAATAAAGCTAAGTTACAAAACTAAATCTATATGCAATAAAGTTATTATATACTGCTTTGTTTAAGCAGAGTCCTCTGGAATTTATGTACAGTACATTAGTTTTCAGCTATTTATATTCCACAGTTAGACCTTAAGATTCTCTGGTTTTAAGACAATTGTTAAAGATACTTTTAAAGCTCTGAGCAGTTACAGTACATAAAGATGTTAGCTTTTTGTTTTTCATTAGATGCAAGAAGATGCAGGCTCAAAGCCCGGTTGAAGAGCCAGGGTTGAGCAATTTGGTAAATGTGTTGGAAAGGAAATTATACACTGGAGGATCAAGACCGTAAGACACTAGCTCATGAGAGATCAAGAATTCAAACACGACATTCATATTCGTCCATGGCCAGCACAGATTCATCACACGAATTCCATTTAACACCTTTATGGGCATTTAAGACATGCATTTAAATTAAGTCGCTTCTCATCAGCTAACTCTACTGGGGCAACCATCTTAAAGGGCCCCACAGCTTCCAATGACAATGACTGGGCCTTATGCAAATGCTTTGTGTTTGAGAGGAGTCTGAGGGGACCTGGGGAAGGAACGTGATAAAAGAGGGTACTTTCTCCTGCTGAGAGGCAGAAAGATCACACATATTCTGTCTGTGGGAATGCTGCCATCGCAGAATGTTGGGATATTGATTACAGAAGCCTCGTTTCATGCAATTTTCTGGAAGGGGAATAGAAAATAGGAACTACTTAAAAAAAAAAAAAAATCAAACCAGGCACAGTACACTCAAAGTCGATGTGTGAACACCTTTAAAATGATGCTAGTCTGGCGAGGCTGTGAATACCTCTCCCTGCTTATGCACTCTCATGGGAAGTGCGTTTGATGTGGGAGGGAGAGGCCGCCTCACCTCGGAGGTTCCTGAGGAGGACTTTCAGCTTCTGTGGCTCGCTGGTGCGCCTCCTGTTGAAGTCAGCTCGTGGGTGTGTTTGGGCACAGTGATCCGTCTGCAGGATGTGAAAGAGGCTGGCCATGTTGGGCCCAATTTTCTCCATCAGGCTGTCTCTGATGGTGCTCACCGTGTCTTCGTCACATTCCAGGAGGCTTCGGACAAGCCTGTTATAGTATCTGCATTGAGGAAAGAGAGCACATGCAACAGTCAATCAGGGAGGGCAAGGCAAGACCCGGCCTTTCATCCGGGCTGCAGCCGACACCCATCCCCAGTTGCCCTAACCATGCAAATCCAGATGGTTCATCAGCTGAAGGTGGCTTTCGGCTCTAACTTTTATGCAACGTTCCCTAGTTTGCCACGGGACGTGAGACAGCTGTCGAGTTTAATGCTCAGGAGACTTAGGTGACACTTTGTGAAGAACTGGCTGCCAACAATGTCTAACAGTTTTAGAGACACACAATCGTATAGCTGGAGGGGATCACAGAGGTCATACAGTAGTTATATATCATCATCTCACTTTATAAAGAAGAAACGAAGGTGGGAGAGCTGCAGTGACTTGTCTAAGGTCATGTGAAGGGTTAGTGGTAGAAGCAGGACTTAGTCAAATATGTAATGAGGTGAGCCCAGCCCTGGTGAGACTGTTAGATGAACAGTCACGCACATGCATTTGCCGGTATTTTGATGCATCTTTGCGATCCGCCTTTTGCTCGGTGGTGTGTGTGCAGGCGGACTGGCACACGAAGGTTTCGGACTAAACTTGTATTTTTAAAGGAGGCCACTGCCTTCAGTGTCTTGTGCATTTTTCTATTCGATTTAACTTCCCTACCGTATACTCAGTAGCCTTGCTAACGGCCATTGACTGATCCCATTCTCAGTCTTCCTTCCAAGGGACATTGTAGTCAGAAGGCCAGATGCCAGGCAATGAGGACCCTGAAGTGGAGGGACTGCGGGTCCCTGATGGTTGCTGCTTCAGTAATTCCAAAGTCTTCCCCTACTGCTCTAGCTTTTGCTGGCCTCTTCCTTTTCTGAGCATTTTACAGACACTTGGTTAGCATCACAAAGGTCAGCATGCCCTGCTCGACTGTTAACTTACTGAAGGCAGGATCTGTGTCCTTGTTCTTTGTAACCCTCATGTGCCGGCGTCCTAGGGCTCTGTTGCCTGCTCACTGTCCATTTGGTGATTTATTTTGTGGTCATGGAGGAAATGGGGAGTTTGAGAAATAATAATTCTCTCCAATAAGTCAGGATTTCAGAAAGAGAAATTAGAGGTAGGTGTGGTTGGGTCTTACCCCAAAAAACTCGTGTTTGGTACCAATCACCTTCGTCTGAGGTGCAAGTTCTTTAGGCAAACGGAACGCTGCGGCTAAGTGTTACGGCTCAGACACAGACTGATACTGACAGCATATGAATTCCTTGTCCTGCTCATCGGGGAGACAGTTCAGGTAATTTTCCAATTTGAGTTGGGATGTGTTTGCTCCGTTTTGAGGTGGCACTTGTCAAAACCCATTAGCTCTGTGTTCACTAATAAGAGACTCTCCTGATGACAGTGACCTACAGTATTGATGTGGAGAGACTCTTTCCCCAGAGGAGCCTGCAGGTCGCTGGGGCCACAAGATCTTCCATGAAAAGAAACCTGTTTATTTTTAACTCACCTCACAGAGCACAGGATCAAACATCCTTCCAGAATAACTTAACCCCCCAGAGAGGTCCTTTCAAGGATGTACGGTAAACAGAGTGGAACACGGGTAATGAAGCAGAGCGGTCACCCTCCTGCGAGTGAGCAGAATGAAGCTGGGGGCCCCAAGCAAAGTGCCGTTGTCTGGGTCTCGGACACAGTCCTGGCTCTACCCCTCCCCCGAGGGAGGATTATATCCAGCTGTTGTTAAAATTGGGATTCTCTGGCACAGAAACACATTTTCCAACCCTTTGGAATTATAAAGCACATGAGTCAAAGCAGATTTCACTTGGATGGGGAAATGGGGAGAAAAATGGTTTTGGAAAAACTGAGAATAAACTACTTTGTACCAACAGCTTCAGATATCTACACACCCACATAGATCCCCAGGCACCTCTTTACTCTTGGGCTCTGCGAGGACATGGGTCCCCTTGATCTCTGCATCTGTTTTACAGGGTGATTAGATCTTACAGAATAAGGTTTCTGATCTCTCACCCTTCTGACCCCCAACCAGGACTTTATAACTTAGAAGTTAACCCTTCCATTTCTAGAAAGAACTGTCCACAACAGATTGCCCTCCCCTGCCCCCAGATGAACTGCAGAAGACGGTCTCTCCTTAGCTCAACACTGAAAGCTCTTGCCTGGGTGAGGAAGTCTTAACACCGGTAAGGAAACTAAGCCTCGCCTCTTTAAGGCCACATGTGTCCCTTGGGCCCCACTCTCCCTGTCTGAGGGCTTCTATCTTTTCTGTTGCTTTCTCTGCTTGCCCAGATAGGACACCTGTTCTTGGTGTTTCTCCATGATGGCCTTGTCAGCCCGACCACCCTTAGTGACTGTCCCCAAATCTACCCTTAGCTTCTCTAGTGGAGCTTTGTGAACCCAACAAGGGCAGGCTAAGAGTGCTTGTTGGAATAGAAGATGTCCATGGCTCCATTAGCAGCTCCTCCAAGTCTGGAAAACCTGTCAACCTGTCCGGCCGCCTTGATGCCCACATCATTGGCCAGAGTGAGTGCCAGTTTAATCCCGCGCCTCTCCATTAAGGGCTGGAATACACAGGAAGGGCGCTGACCTCTGGGATTGTGTGGATTAATGAGACAGACCTTTCCTATCTAGAAGTCACCAAGTGAGATTTTTTAAGAGAGTGCGTCTCCAGCAAAAGTTGACTTGGCAATTGTCATGTATTTAATCTAGACACCATCTTGTACCAACTGTTCATGTCACTATAGCTGTTGGTAAGATATGCCTTCTCTTTGAGAAGAGAATGTACACAAATGCAATCGTTGATCACCACGGGGCACATTTACTCAATTCTCCTTGGTATTCTATTTTTTTTTTTTCTATTTTTATTCCGCTTGGATTGTGGATATTTCCTATAGGTTCTACTGGTTGCCATTTTTGAAGTAAGAATCAAATGGCTTGGTGAATTCAAGGCCACATGCGTTCTAGGCCCAGCTCTGTCATTCACTAGCTGGGTGACCTGTAGCGGGTCACTTTCCTCTCTGGGCCTCTGTTCTTTAAATCAGCACAATGAGGTATTTAGTCTAGATAACCTCTGTGATCATCTCCAGCTATGACATTCTGTGTTTCTAGGGATTTGATATATATATTCCTTCTTAATTTAACAAAGATGGTGCAGGTCTGCTTGAGGACCATCTTCTGCAGGAAGACTTAGGACTAGTTAAGGAGATTCCTTTCTTCACCTTTATAGGGGATGGTGGGATGTGCTGCAGGGACTTGGTGGGCTAAGGGTTCTGATCACCCAGCCTGAAAGGACTTTTAAAGCATGTTTCTTTTTCCCACTTTGAAAATTCCCTCACAGACTTTTTTTTTTCTTGGTAAAGAATAAGATCAGATATTCTCCATAGCTACTGTTTCAGCCATGCTTACCCAAATACACACATACTGCCTAGGAACGTTCTGTGTGAGGGTTTATAAATAGTCCTTTGTTTCCCTTGATCAATATTATTCTTCTGTTTCCTGTTCCCTATCCATGCCCTAGAGAGCTGGAAGCTTCGTCAGTTTTCCCACTCTGGATCTGGATTGGTCTGATTTCTTCCCAAGCCTCACACTGCTCAGCTTGCCTGATCAATTTTGCCTGCTTT
The DNA here is from genome assembly GCF_002201575.2 of Neomonachus schauinslandi. NCBI lineage: Eukaryota > Metazoa > Chordata > Mammalia > Carnivora > Phocidae > Neomonachus > Neomonachus schauinslandi. The sequence goes on from NC_058404.1 coordinate 45,161,618, forward strand.
CCCTCAGGGTTGAGAGAGCAGTTTGTAAATTCAGCCAGGGGGGACATCCAGCTCTCCTTTCCCTTCTGAGCATGTTTCTCTCACGGAAAACATCCCTGTTCTGGCTCCTGGTCCAGTCACAGGCTTTTGGATTCTCCCAGGCCCAAATCTCATGCTAGATAAGTCACAGGAAGGTGGAATGAACCTGTAACTACTTCCCTTCACAATTCCGTGCCAACTGGCACAACTTCGTGTGTATCTGTGGTGGGGCAGAGGCTGGGAAAGCAGGATGTTTCAGGAGAGTGAGGAGCTTAAATAGAGCAAATCAAGCCCAGCAGGGAACCGGAAATCTCTACAGTTCTGAGCAGGAATAATATTAGCCAGTTGAAGTGAAATAATTGAAGAAAGAGATGCATGGAAGATTCTGGTCTTCAAAGGATGGCCACTTTTCCCCACTTTCCTAGTAAGTGTGATTTCCCTGTGATGGAAAAGGGAGATGACAAGACTCCTTGTGACCATTTGCTAAAGGTGGTAAAAAGGAGACCCCCACCCCCCTTGAAAGGAATAGTGGCCTGGATTAAAAACTCCTATTACTAGTCTCTTCTTAGATATTTAGGATCACCAGTACAGAATCTATATCATACTTTCTATAAGACCTCTCCCTTCATAATGGAAGATATGATCTCAGTTGAAATAGAGAGGTTCATATTGCCTCCAAATTGGTTATTTGCTGTAAGTCACAAATTGTCACAGGATCCTTAAAGATCTAGACTTATAATAATGGTGCTGCCACCATACCCCTGCCCCCCAGTTACTACCACACAAATATATACTT
>NC_058404.1:45162441-45307370 GCF_002201575.2 Neomonachus schauinslandi
GCCACCATACCCCTGCCCCCCAGTTACTACCACACAAATATATACTTTGTCCTTAACCCGTCTGCTAAGAATCCTTTTTTTTTTTTTTCCTTATGGTGAAGGGAGTCTCCAACAATTAGCCAGGGTTGGTTTTTTGTTTTGTTTTGTTTTTTTTCCTCTTCAGGTGTAACCAGATTCTTCTTAGGAGAATTTTAAGAACAAGGTCAATATAAAGAGATAGGCCATTTGACATAAATGCTGGATTTGATTTTCTTATTCTGAGGAAATCAGTTAGGACCCGTTGTCACTTCCAAGTACTGAACCAACAAATTTATAAATTGACATGAGGTTCTGAAGAGCACTTAATGTGTAGGTAAGTGTGGATCAGAAATTTCACAAAGTTTTAATGTCAGGGGCATTTCCCTAAGGAGGCATTTCCCTAAGGAAGAGCTACTTTTCCTGTCTTCCAGTTGCACATGTGTGCCTGACTCAATCACTGGTCAGCCCCGGGAGGAGTGGGCTGTTGCCACTGTTGGAAGAAGGGTGGCAGCACCTGGTAGGAAATTAACCAGGGAAGCCTGTGTTAGCTCTCAGGTGGTTGGGTAACATGCAATATGACTGATCTTTGTCAGTCAGTGCAGATTTGTCCGGAGAGTCAAAGGATCCTAGCGCGTCAGGACTGGGAATCAAGTTTTAGGCTGCAGGGCATCACAGTAGGCTGAACTTGTCCCGCCACCACTGTACCTGTCATACCTCCACTCCAGCCCCATGGACACCTCTCTTAACTTCATCACAGATGGGGGAAAGCCCAGGTCTTGCTGGGAAACCTTGTAGATCGTGGAATGAGATGTCAGCCCTCTCCTGGCTGGCAAAGACCATAGCCAGAGGCACAGAGAGGCTGGTGCTCAGGTATGACTAGTTCAGGGGCTTTGGGTCATGTGAGAATACTGAGATGAGAATGTGACTGAGCAGTCACCAGAACACCATTGCGGGAAATCTTGGATTAGAGAAAGGAATAACATAGGACTGGGAGGGAACATGGGAGTCATCTTGTCCAGCCATTTCACTTTTCACAAAGGAAATCCAAGTCCCAGTGAAGTGACATGGCTTACTCTGGGCCACCTACTGAAATACGTGCTTGGGCTTGGGACCGACTCAGAATACATGCAGATTTAAAAGTCTGCATTATGACATTTGACCAGGGTTTTAATAATGACCAATTGTACCGTGCATAGCCGTAATTTCAGCCAAATCTGAGGTCTTACAATCTTGTTTCCATAAACTTCCCAATTCCCTTCATGCTTATGGTGAGAAACTGACAACGAAAATGCACCCAAGGATGCTGCAGATGAAGCTTTCTATTAGCTGCATGGAAAAACTTTTTCTATAACAGTGAGAAAAAAAAATCCAGGCTGCTTAAGCTGTCACAACCAATCACAAACATATTTTTTTTTCCTGCAAAAGCTGGGAAGGCTGCAAGCTAAAATAAGATCATGACTGTGGCAATTAACCCCCTTCTGTGTCTGGCTCTGCCAAAGCCCCGCCTCCCCCCCTCCCCCCACACCATTGCAGAAAAGCGGACTCATTCTGTACCTGTTGGAGAAGTGATTGGGGAGCTGGACGACCTCGGTGATGGCTTCGGGGTTCCGCTTGGCGACGCTGCACACGTTCAGCTTGCTGTAGCACTCCTCTTGCACCTCAGCAATCATCCTCTGGAAAGTGGAGCACCTCCGAATGGCAAGGAAGACCTTGGAGGTGACCCCATTGGCGATGCACTTTAAGCTCTCTTTGACAAATGCTTTTCCCTGTCAGGCAAGGGGTAAGGGGGAGAAGCTTTAGCTCGAGCTGACCAGAGAGAACAGGGCATACAGCATGTGGAACTTAAGGGGGCTTGCCTTGGCACTGTCTCATGGCCATCTGCATGTCCTCGCAGTGAGAAAATTGTACGCCGCGACCAGGATAAAAAAAATGTCCCCACTCTCTTTGCCTACCTTCGGAATTGAGCTCCACAGAAATAACGAGACAGGGGAAAAAAAGAGATGAACCATAATCCACCACCCCGCAGCTTAAAAATAGCTGTGAAATGGCTTTGTCTTCTTGGGATTGAGACTTTGATAACTCACAAGCTAGTATGCTAGGTCATACAGTGAGGAGAACTTCTTTGTTCGAAGTACGTTTTTATTTCCTCTTGAAGAGGTAAAGATTTTCTGCTCGTCACCCCTCCGTTATAAGACAGCCTCTGTCAGTATGGTACGTTCGTGCATTAGAATGGGTGGGGAGTGTCCTGTACAGAACCGACTTTCTGGCCAAAATTGCGTGTGTGCGCATGTGTGCCCGTGCGTGCGTGTGCGTGCACACGCCGGAGCTGAGAATTTACGCTGAGGACGCTGAGAAGCAGAGCAGCTTCCCTACGGGACTGGCTCCCAAGAACAATAGTCTAACAGGGTGTTAAAGACAAGCAGCCCGTGGGAGGCATGGGTCAAGGTCAAGATCTTATTACCTGAGTGTCAAATTTAGCAGCGCTGTACAAGAAGGATTTACAGATGTCGTACATCCCATCTGTGTCACAGGTGGAGTTTTCCAGGCATGCAAAAGCCCCACAGCCGACCTGCAGCGCACTGTTGAGGCAGCGAACCACTTCAGCTGAAAGAGACGAATCCATGCAGTCTGGGTCAAATGGTGACGGTGATTCAAAGGGGTCAAGGTGGCAAGAATCAAGGACAAGGGATCAGAAGAGCATATCTTAGATGTCTGCGATGGGGCCAGTAGAGGGACCCATTCAGAGGGGGTAGGAGTGGAAAGAGTGGGGCAGGCAGATCTCTTGGCTTGTAAGAGCAAGAGCACCTGGAAGGAGAGGGAGGGCGTGAGTTTTCCCTCTTGGTCTCACCATTACATACAATGTTGGTGGCTGGAGAAGTAAGGCCAGAATCTGCGGAATGCAAGTGCTTGAAGCAGCTCTGTAGCATCAAAGGGCATCCCTTAGAGCCCGAAAGCATGGGAAGACAGGAGGCGATGGAAGGGCCAGGGAGTCCATTTGGCTTCCGAAAATGCACTCCAGAGTAATAAGAATGGAATTTTAGCCTAAATGGCAGAGAAGACTTTGCCCGGAGTTCATCTGGAGACCCTTCCGATTTAGGGCTTTTAACTTACCTTCCCATTGGCAGAAAGGGATCTGGTCCATTCATGTTTCATCCCAACCCCCACCATAGGACAGTGCTTAGAGGTATGCATAATCTCTCTCATATTAAAAGCCATTTCTTTTTTAAAAGAGAAACACAGGTGTGGAATAACAAGGCCAAGGCACCCCTTGTGCAAGACTGGAAGAAAAACCGCAAAGAACTTGCATGAGGCTTTCTACATTCTGGATAAGATCTCCCATAAAAGTAATTTCTCTCCTTCAGAAGGGGGGTGTTCTGGCAAGCAGCTCGGCAAGAAATGATCTGCAGCCTTCATACCATAGGATTCTCCTCTGAGATCAAAAGCGTGGTTCGGTTAGGCTTCCCCTCCCCCTCCCACCACCCGCAGCCTCTGGGATGTTACAAGTCATTTCCCTAATTATATATTTCCACGGGTTCAAATTATAACTTTGCTTTAAGCAGTTTTAATATGCATTAGGGTTGCTATTGTTTTAGGCAAGCTCGAATTGTGAATCACTGCATTTCTATAGCAACTAAGTACAAAAGGAAGTGAAGCAAAGCCCTCCTCTAGGCAGGGACCTGTGCTCTTCGCAGGGGAGGGTTGTCTGCAGCATTTGGACACCTGCGATCTCATCTCGGCTGACAGTTGGGGGAGTGGGGGCAGCAATGTTAGAGGAGCAAGCCGGACAAGTGAAGTCAAAAGGCAGAGGTGTTAGTACCGGCTTCCTAGGGACTCTTGTCCTCTAGAGGCCAAGATAATACACAATTAACTGCCCCGGGAGTCAGAACCAGAGTGACACCTTCCCCTTGAAGAAACTGCTGCTACGTTTCACAAATACTCTTTTTTGAGGGTCCCTCTGGCCTGGGGCTGCACGGGCAGCCTAATGAAGCACGAGGAAGCCGGGAGGAGGAGAAGGAGCAGTGTCAGGGGTGGGATGTGTAGGGTTTTCTCTGCATCTGCCCGGGATTTGTCAGACTTGAGGGCTACGGTTTCGTCCATCTGTCTGCAGAGGGAGCTTTCTGTGTGCTCTCTGAAGGGGCAGGGAAGTCCAGTTATGGGGTCTTAAGGGTGAAGGAAGGGGAGCAGCATCTGACAAATCATGTCTCACCTTAAGATCAGCTTCAGCTTCTGGAAAGTATAGAGAGCGCTTTGAAGCATGCCAACATTCAAGCCTTTCCCCCCCCCCCCCCCCCCCCCCCCCCCCAAGAGGGTACGTGCCAGATTTCAGGCAATCAGGCTAGGCTTATGCAATGAAATACCCTCAGCAGAGCGCCCAGCTTCTTCGTTAGTTGCATGCAATTTATTAAACAAAGGAGCTCCACTTCCTAAGGCTATTGGATTACACTGGCAGTTTATTGCCATCAGGCATGAAGCACATTTATTATCAAGATCAGCCGTCACAGACACAGTTGCAAAAGCAAGAGGCAAATGAGGACAGCTCTTTGGGGGAGAAACCGGTCCTGGGTTTGCCGCTTACCTGAGTTCTGAGCTGCCACCCGGGATTTCCTGGGGCTCACAGAATCATTCTGCTCCGCCTCATGGGTTGCAGAAGCACTGATCACCAGCACCAGAAGCACTGCTGAGTTTTGGAGCATTCTCTGAGAAGTTTCCGCTAAGTTGTTGGGTTTTTTTTTTTTCCTCCCCCCCTTTCCTCTTTCCCTCTCCCGGCTTGAGTGAAGATGTGGATCTGGATACACTGAGAGCCTAGGTGAGGATTTGATGAGGGTTTTTTGTTGCCGCTGATGCTGCTCCTGCTGACGCTTTTGCTGCTCCTGCTGCAGTGGCTGTTTCTTGCACCTCTGGCTTTTGCAAACTGGGGGCCCAAGAGCTGCACCCAGGGATTTTATAGCCGTTCTTATCGGTCCTTAGGATCAGGGACCAATCAGGTCCCTCAACTGGTCTGGCTAGCCAATCGGAGGGCACGCTCATTGGGCTGGAGCTGTTTGACTTCTTAGAAATATTTTCCAGCAAATTAAAAGTACCTGCTGCCAATGTTTTACATGTGTGTGTGACAGTGTGTGCATGGACGTGTGAAAAGCTATTTTCACGGAATTAAGGGATGACTGTGTATTGATTGAACTAAAGGAAAATCATATGAAAATCTCAACAAGGTGCTTTGGGAGATCCATTTTTTTTTTTTTTAATGAGCTACTGGCACCGGGGGTGGGGGGGGCAGCATCGGCAGGATGGGGAATGTGGTCTCTTTGGATTCTAATTTAACCTCTTTATAGCAGTTTTGGTCTGATTTTTCCAGCATACTGTCTGTGTTGTAAGCTACATGCACAACACTGTCCCCATCTCGTTGATTCATACATATGGGTCTGTGATGCACTCTGGTTGCATCTGGGCATCCGGAGTTCTCACTCACATATATGAGCCCCTGAGGAGGGACATATGTGAGTGGAAGGGCCCTGATGGACTGGGATAGGACGGCTCTGAGCTGTGGCCCCAATTCCTCTATTGACTTGCTCTATGACCGTGGTCAAGTCCTTTTACCTTGTTCTGCCTCTGTTTCCAAATCTGAGAAATGCCCACGTTGGAATCTAGAATTACTTACATCTCTAAAACTATGGTTCTCCAGTAACACAAATTAACCTCGAGTCCATCTTTTTAGTCACCGGCAAGATTGCAAACTCTAGGAGTGTTAGCTACCATAGGTACACACATGCACACCTCCAGGCTCAACAGAGAGACATTGGGAATGCCTGGAAATTAACAAACTGTGTTTTCAAGCCCCCGGACGTCATAATCACATTGAAACAATAAGCTGGCCAAAGCAAGACTAAACCTGCTAGGTAAACCAGTTCATTTCTTGGGGGCGGGGAGGGAGTATGGGGGCAGGCAGGACTGGGAAGAAGGAGTAGGAAAAGACCAGAATGTGTAGGAGAGAAGACTGATAAGCTGTAGACTTAATGGGGAAATTAACAGTGGCATCAGAAATCATGCCTAGTGTAGAAGCTCGTATTTCCTTATAAGTTGGCAACACTGAGGTATGTCCCCAGCTTGTGAAGGAGGCTGATGATCCAGGAGAGGACTTATCAGGGTAAAATAAAAAAAAGTGGGCATTGCATTAAGGACTGGAGTGAAGTGAAGGGATTAAGCAAGAAAACCTTTACAAAATTTTAGGACATAAATAAGAAAGGGCCATTGGAGAGTCACAGACACAGGAGCAAGATGATCTTGCAAAGAAACAGAGACAGTGGTTTTAGTTTAGATCCCCAAATCTTCAAAGGTTGAGGAAAGAATGCCAACTCTACTAACCACAAACCAAGACTCAGCTCTGTATGTGTGAGGGGAGTGGGCGTGCTGAGTGATTCTAGCCCCGCCCCACTTACACAAAAGGATTGTTTGGGAAGCATGAAGTTTGCTAGAAAAAGGATGGAGGAAATAAAGGATAAAGGAAATATCTAAAGGCAAGGAAGGGAATTTTCACATTTTCATTAAAGAGTAAGTACATTTCAATTTAGATTAACTGACAGTATTGGCATTTCTCAAGTACCCTCTAGGCTGGGTGCTGGGGGCTGAGTGGGGAAGGGTAACAGAGAAAAGATACAGGAGAAGGAAAAGTAAGGACTCTTGTTGTTGAGTTTGCAGTCAAGTTGGAAAGGTGGTCAACCTCAGTCATGTTTCCTGAAGGGTCAGGATGTCAGGACCTTGGATGGTAAGAGAAGGTCCTGGTCAACACTGGGTAGAGATGTGGGGAAGGCTTCATGGAAGGGGCTTCAAGGAAGGGTCAGTGTGGGAAGGATGTGAACTGCGGTTATTGCTTTGAAAGAATTTGGGAAAAAGCTATGACTATTTCATTTTTTTAGAAAGTTCGTATCTGGGAAGCTCAGAGATTGTCCTTTTTGCTTTAGGCAGGAGAGGTAGACAGATGGCAATGCAATATAATAGTTCAGTGTTCTCTTCTAGAAGGAGAACAAGAGGAGAGATGCGTGCATTTCCCTCCTGAGGATCTTGCTTTCTGTTCCTCAGCATTCTCTACCTCCTTAGCTGTTTCTCATTGTTCAAGGCAGCCCTGTTTGTTTCCCTTGTTGGCCTTTCCCCATGTTCGTCTACTGGCTTGGTAGGGTGTAGAGTGATGATTTCTCCCATCCACATTCTTTCCCCCATTATCTGGGGGAATCCACCAAAACACAATGTCCTACAAGTGTCAGGATGTGTTTTGTCTTTTCTCTGATGTTGATTTATTATTGTTCCCTCTTATTTCACTCATTGACTGTCATGTACCTGGAGGTTCATTGCCGGGTGTGTGAAGTGTTTCACAGGGGAGATAAGCTGTCGACTGAAGAAACCCAACAGCGGCCAGCCACTTTGGTGTGAATGTAACTAGCATGAGCATCAGTGCACTTGGGAACGTCACAGAAAGGAACTGGGGTCTAAGGAGAAATGCCCAATGTAATGTTTCTTCCCAAAGAAGAACAGTTGTAAAGTTTATGTTGGGCATTTGTACCTAAACGGTAGCTCAAGGCTCTCTGAATGTTCACAATCATTTTACTCCTATCTTGGCCTTTGATATAGCAATGATGGAGGAGTCTTGGGAACTCTGGAGGTGATGTCTGGTCTTTTGCAAGTCTCCTGAGTGGTATGAGAGAATATGGAGGAGTCTGAGCAGCAGATTTCTGAGTTCGAATTTTATCCTGCAAGCAACAGGAACAGGGAGTCATTTAGCATTCTTGACTAGGAATTATTAAAGGATGCACTGAAGTTAGTGTTTGGGGAAGATCTTTTGATCAGACTTACGATGGTTTGGAGGAAGGAGGAAAGAATGGAGTTTAAAAAAAAAAAAAAGAAAAGAATGGAGGTTATAAGACTAGTTAGTAATATTAGTTTGTGACGATAAGGTCCCGGACAACTATGGTAGCAGTGAGAAAGGAGGAGAAGAAAAAAAATGAGAGCTATTTTAAATACAAAGGAAATTATCAAGTATTCTAAGAACCTCCTTGGGAAAAAAAACAAAACAAAAAACAAAACCTTTCTCCTAGTTTAATGATAATGGAGACAATATACATCCGAGCTTTTCCCGCCCCATTTATTGGGAATGGCTTTTATGGTTGACAAGATTATCTAGCATGTCTGTTGGGCAGGCACTTTCTGGCTTCTGTTAACGTAGTAGACTGACCTGGCCAAAGGACTTGACTGTACTTCCGGTAGATGAGGAACCTTCCCCAGCCTGACTGTGTGAGTTGGAGGTGCCCCAGGTGCAGTGGGTGGGAAGGAAGGGGAGGCTTTGCTGTTGCCCCCAAGCGGGAAAAGTGCAAAGAAGTGGGTGGGAGAATCTGCCAGCACCTAAGGCTGGGTGATGATACCCTGGCTGTGCTCAAGAAAACTCAAGAAAAAGAAGGAGAAGGAAAAGGAAGAAGAAGTGTGTGTGTGTGTGTGTGTGTGTGTGCAGTGGGGGGGATTATTTTCGTCCTATATAAAGATACCAGGTTTTCTGTGTGGTCAGTCTCAAAGTCTTGAGTGAACCTTTGCCTCTTTATTTGTCTTTGATTTCTTTAAACTCTGCCAAAGAAAGAAAGAAACTATATGAAAGGGTCAGACTCCTGCCACCCCCACTGGTTTATGGAGGGTTACTGAGTGCCTGGCACTAGGTCAGGTGTTGTGGGAAATGCAGAGAAATGTTTGACCTTTTTCTGTTCTTCATGAATTCCCAAGCTAGTTCTTAACGCATGAATGTTGTATTTGAGGAAGAATATCTGTTTTCTGGAAATGTAATACGTCAAGTGGGTTGGAATAGAGTTTATAGGTTTGCATTCAATTAACATTTACTGGGTGCCTATCTACTCTCTGCCAGGCATTTCTGCAGATGCCTCTTATCTGTGAGAAAAGACCCGCTCTCCTCTTTTCCCAGAGGAAGAGCCCAGGACCCAGAAAGAGAAGAATGGCTTGCCCATGGTCATAGAGAGGACGATGGAGCTAGGTCTCCTGAGATTTGCTCATTGTAGAGGTAGCTCTGGGTCCTTCAGTTGTGTGAGCACCACCTTGGAGGAGGGGGTATGCAGGCTTAGAGTGCCCCTCAGGCTGGGTAGGGGGAGGAAAAAGAAAGAGGCAGGATGACCGAACATGTTTAGACCAGAGCAGGCAAGTTGAAATTAGCCTCCACTTCTGTGAACGTTGGCTCCCCATTCTTTCAGGTATAAGTTATGATGTCGCTTTACATCTGGGAGGACAAATTCGTAGTCCTAGGGGGCGACCTGCAAATCTGCAGTTTCACAAGAGGCACCTGAAACAAAGTGGAACAAGGACGGAGAGGGGATGTGTGTCCTTGAATCTGTCATTACCTGGAGCCCTTTGAAAGGCCTTAAGTGACATTACTCTGTTGAGACACATGAGGGCGCTCGAACCAACCAACAACGAGATGCCGCTTTTAAAATAATAAAAAAAAAGTTGTGAATCCTGGTTCTGTTAGATTGGCCATTGTTTCAGGCTATCGGGATGCTTTTTAAGGGGGATAACTTTATTTATGTGGACAATAAAAAAAGCTCACTCTTCTGTAATTTAGCTGGTGAGCTTGCAGACTAGCATGGTTGTACATATTTGGAAGTTTTACAATCTATACCGTTCTGGATACCATCCTCTTATTGCCTAGTAGGGAAGTAGGTTGCAGGGAAGTTTTTTAGAACTGTTCTGCCCCAGTGCTAAGGGGAGGATAACGCTTGTACCTAACTGTTCAGGGCAGGTGATAACACACATGTGTTACTTTGAGTTCTTTGTTTTAAAAAAGGAATTCTATTTCCAGGTGGTAGTGAGCATTGCTTCTCATCATTGAAGAAAATGAAACTTCTTTGACCCATTTTTCTACTCAGCATTCTTTCTTCCAGTGGTTTTTAGACAAAGGTCAAGGCTGAGTAACTTTTCACTCTGTTTCTCACATGTTTTTGGTGCCTGTCCTATATCGGAAATCTTCTGGGGCGAGTGTGGGAGGTCGATGTGGGGGCCTGAGTGCTCTCCTGCTTCTTGGTCCTGTCCCCAAACACCTTGGTGAAGAAGACGTTTGCAGTCTGTAACGTGCAGGGGTTGGGGCAGACCTGTCCCACCGCATGTGTCTGAGAAAGGTTCAGCCCGGTGCTTAACGCAGACCCCTCCAGTTAGAGATCAGGGCTTACCACTTCCAGCCAACCAATCCATCCACCGGTGCATATTCTTTAAGCTCTGTGTGCCCGGAACGGTGTTAGCACTGTGAAAGAACAGACAGTGCAGTGTGGGGCAAGGCGTGGAGGCACGCGGACCTGGACATGAGGCAGTAAATACAGTGTTAAACCGTTAGCTCTGGAGTGAGATTGATAGAGGACGCCGATGAGCTTGTGAAGGAGAAATTAAAAAAAAAAAACAAAAAAAACCCCGCTTCTACAACCTGTGCGGAAGCATCATTCTGACATATTTAGCCTAAAGCCAGCTTGCCATTTGCAAAATGCCATCCTAGTATAAAGAAGTGTCTTGCAGCCATTCCTGAGTGCTAGACAAATCTATTATTACTAGTTTATTGGCTGAGAAAAGGGGATATGGAGAGGGAGCAGCCTTTATACAAAGTTACCTGGCAAGTCAGCAAAGGGGCCAGACTAGGAGATTATGGATTTCTTTACTTGATGTTTGGAAATCTTGCCAAGAAATTTATTGTGGCAATTCAAATGCATTTTATAATCAAGTTGCATTTAATATGCTTTAGGCTAACGCGCAATTAAGATAAACCAGTTCCTGGCTCTGGGTGGGTATCATGGGAGTATCAACATATTCCGACTACTATATCAGAGTAATAAAGTGCAGAATTCAGAGTCAGAATTTATACTGTAAGGGTTTTATAATAGTAGCAAAAATGGTCACTGAGTGCCATTTCGTTGGCTTTCATGGAACACGGTTTTTGTCAGCTGTTTGGGAAATGAACTCTCTCAGCCCATTTAAAAATTAATTGTAAGGAAATTTAGTGGAATAAATGGAAATCCAAGTGCAAAGGAAACACGCTCTGGCCTCAAGGCAAACATTTTCTTGAACTTGTCATTCCCCACTCTCTAGTGACAATAATAGGAAGGGGGAGGAAGAGAGAGAGAGAAAAAAGTTACAGCTTTGGAGGAAGTGGTGAAATCCTTAAGGGCAAAAATGTCAACAGGGGAGTCGCTGTGCTAACACAGAGAAATTTAGCTCAGAATAGTGTGGCCTGGTGGAATATTGTTCTTTTCATACAGCAAATTTTAATTATATTCTCATTGCTTGTTCTCATATTTGTGTCTATAATGATTTCTTCACATAGTTGTGCCTGATTGTCTTTACCGGTCTCTTGTAGATTAACAAAGCAAGGGCAGTTTCCTCTGTGTGTGTGTGTGTGTGTGTGTGTGTGTTGGGGGGAGGGGGGTGCACTTTATCCTTCATTTTGTGTTTAAATCACTCACAGCAGACTTTAGAATACAGAAAATAGCGAGAATGAGCCACACTGTTAAAACCAAACATTGGAAATGAGACAATATCCTAACATGATATTAAACAGACATTGAAAAACAGATTGATCTGATGGAAAAGTCAATGTTTTGGGATTGTTAAATCCTAACTTTTCTCTTTTATTTGCCTCCAAAAAAGTAGAGGAATTGACGGATAGTTTAGATTTATCCCATGACTCCAGATGTCTTTTCAGATCACAGAGAAAGGTGCATGGACGTGGAGTGACTTCTCTTAGGATCCCAATGGTTGTGTTCAGGCATGAGCTCCTCATCTCAACCCAGGCTGACCGAACAGGATGCGAGGAGATGCCTTCCCTCCCAGGAACAAGACTGAGAATTTGTGCCTCTCCTTGTGTGTCTTCTTTCAAATAAATGCAGTGTCTTTAGCAAACATTTAGAAACCGAATTTGTCTTTCAGCCCCTCTCCAACCTCTTCCCCCACTACCTCCTTAAAATGTTGCCTTTTGCCATGAACTGGAAAGAGCCAACGGAACATGCCGTGCTCCTTTAGAAGCGGTAAATGCAAAGCCATCAGCTGTGAAATAGGTGCCCCGAATGGCTTTTCACGGGGAGGTGGTGGTTTCCTGAGAAAGACCTGTGCCTTGCTGCAGGGTTCCGTGACTCGTGCCCAGAAGGCTTTGCTACCGGGGTAAGAATCCAAACCCTACTGAGTGCTTGGGCACTGCGGGTTGGTGGAAGGTGCAGAGCCTCCAACCTACCTCACTGTGAAGTGACTGAATCCAAAACTGCTGTTGTCATGCCAGGGGCTTGGTTTATGATTTTGGTTCTTAATTGGTTGGAACCTCTCCAGCTCCAGTGTGTGTATGTGTGTGTGTGTGTGTGTGTGTGTTGTGTGTACATCAGACACTGTAATACATGATTTAAAGCTGTGGCTCTTGTTAAGGTAACTAATGGCCTTTTAAACTCTAGGCTCTCGTCCTAACGGAACCCCTGACTCACAGCATGGCACGCATGCTACGATGCACACCCGTATTCCATCAAAAGTCTATTTATATTATATATGATGTGTTAAACAGCAATTGACTAGTTGGTATGATGTTGCATTTTATAGATGTTTACTTAAATATCTGTTTCAAATTTTTGCAGTTTCCTTTTTTTAAGATTTTATTTTTTTAAAATTTTTTCTTAAAGATTTTATTTATTCATTCAACAGAGAGAGAGTGCACAAGCAGGGGGAGCGGCAGGCAGAGGGAGAAGCAGGCTCCCCACTGAGCAGGGAGACTGATGTGGGGCTCGATCCCAGATCCCAGGACCCTGGGATCATGACTTGAGCTGAATGGCAGATGCTTAACTGACTGAGCCACCCAGGCACGCCCTGCAGTTTTCTTATTGTATTTATTTTCCTTTGGAAGCAGCAGATTTTCTCTTCAGTTGTTAGTGACCTGTAAGCCTTGAAGAGCTCATAGACACCAGGTACCATCCTCTAGTACCTAATGAAGAAGTTGCTTCTAAGCCTTTGGTTTAAGGAGTTATCAGACAGGACCCAGACACCCATTAGTATAAATCAACATTTCCTAGGGTGTGTTCCAAGAGGTAATGGTCCTATGAAATACACCAGGGTTTCGCCATGAGCGTCAGCATGTTAAAGTCACCCAGAAATCCTGCAATAAGAAATCTTTTACATTGTTTAGTCCAATGTACCCCAAAGGTATTATTCAGAAAGCTTTTTCTTAACGAGTAATACTAACATCCTGCATGACTGGTGTTCCTCGGAATCAACATTGGGGAATGCTGGTTGTAAGCCACCCAGCTCCCACTCACCTCCTCTCAGTTTACCTTGGTCCTGCTCTGGACCAGCTTGTATCCCTGCAGCTTCAAGTTCCTCCTTTACAGCTATACTCTTAATTAGATCTACCTCTTCTTGAGGGTCTACAGGGCTTCAATATCTCATTTAATCTTCAAAACAATGGCAGAATGCAGGTGTTATTATGCATTACCTACAAGGAAAGTGAAGTTCAAAGAAGCACAGTTATTAAGAAGTAGTGTCTTGATTCAACATTGGGTCTGTCTGACTCTAGTGTACATGATTCTAACCAATGGTATTCTCCAGGAGAAAACTGAAACAGTCAATTCAGCTAGAAGTATATTTAGGAAGACAGTGGAGTGCGTTTCTTTTTAGGTCCTGAAAACTGTACGTTCAGCTGAACAAAACTCTTCCAAACTGCCTGTTGGAGCAAAGCAGGGAAGGAAGGAGCATAGGCACTCCAGAATGGTATTTCTCTTCCAGCTTAGAAAATCCTCTGCTGCTACCAATGAGTCCAAGTTGTCAGGCCAGGCTGCACCCAGATGTTTAGGAGTGCTGCTCCCGTTGGAAGTTCTCTGCTGGGTTCAGCTCCTCATTGGCTATCTCCCTACTCTGCTTCTTCTAGTGGTCACTGCTGAGTTTGCTGCTGACTACCCAAAACACTGCAGCAAAACAAAACTATCTGGGTTACGCTTGTCTGTGTTTCTTTCACTGTCCCGCTGAAATTGCTTTTGCCTCTTGCTGGGGAATGGCTCAATCTGATTGAGGGTTATTTTCTTGTCTTGAGAAAAAGGGAGGAGGAACACAATGGCTGCTTTGATGAGTCTGGGAGAGTGCAGTGGTTTCTTGGCTTGCTCTCTCCTTAAAGAAAAGACCTTTAGAGTTACAGCCATTACTGCTTGAGGGGTTCCAAGCTCTCACTCCTCCAAACTGCTGGGGAAACTCTAAGCTTACACCTTTCTCCATTCATATGTAGTATAGTGGGTGTACGCTTGGTAAAGTTTCCGAAGTCTAATTTTTTAAAGTACCTCTTTGGTAGAAGGGCATCTGTGTGCCATCCAAATATTTGATTCTCCATTGGTGAGGTCTTTTGTCCATGCCTCTTTTGGAGGAATGAGTATAGAGGAGATAGAAATTTGTACATATCTATTCTCTAGGCTTCATAACTGTATGAAAAGTCAAATTTAAAAGGCAAGTTATTGGCATAGAAAGGATTATCCATGTTATTTTACTTTTTCTTTCACACTATTTCTAAGCCAAGAACATCAGCAGGGATAGGAAGAAAATATGTGTTGTTAAATATTACTTAGGCATTTGATATGTTATGAGGGGAAAAATCCAACCACGTTCTTATGTATAACATTATGTTCAGTCCTTTATTAATATCACTAGTTTGGCTAAGTGGCAGCTACAGGCTAACATAAACAAATAGTCACGAATGTGCTGAGTGTTACTGTTCAAACATTTGAGGCAGTAATCAGACTGAACCTGGGTGGGTGGTCAGAGGAGTTTCCTAGAAGAGGAGGTGTTTAAGCTGAAATCTGGACAATAACAAGATGCAGTTAGGCAATAGTGGGGGCTGGGTGATTGGGCTGCTCAATCCTAAGGATCACCAAACGCAGCCTACCTACTCTGTGAATATGATGCCCTCTAGTTATTCAACCCTGATGTGGAAGTGTGTGACATGGGAGAGGGGGAGAGGTCTCTTGTGAGAAGGAACAGGATGCATGGCCGTCCTGAGATGCAGTATGGTGCGTCCAACGACCTGAAAGATGGAGGGAGAGGAAGAGCAATATTAGATGAGACCAAAGCGGTTGGATGGGGCTAGATCAAATACAATTTTGTAGTCCATGTTAAGATTTTTCAACTCTTTCTTACAGGCAGTGAAAGACCATTAAAGGGATTTAAGCAAGCGTCATTGGTAAGATTTGCATTTTAAAAGTGTGTATTTCATACTACAGGATGAAGAATGGATTGGTTGAGCACACAGGTAGAACAGGTACACTAATAGGAGATGACTGATGATGAATGGTATTTGGACTGCAGGGATAGTGGGGTTGGAGAAAAATGAGAGGATCCAAGAGACACATGGAACACTGGGTGATTGACATATGGGGTGGGGAAACAGTGGAGAAAGAGAGCGAGAGAGTAGATTCAAAGGTAATTTCTGGGTTTCTCTCTTGAACTAGATGGATGTGGTGACATTTACCGAGATATAGAACACCATGAGGAGAGAGTTTTTCATGCGTTTAAATGCAAAATGATGACCCCAATTTTGGACTGTGTTAAGATGCTAAGATGCCTAATAATTAGGACATTTTGAATAAGTGGTTGGGTATATGGATCTGTTGGTCAAGAGGGGAATTTGAGCTGGATTTACAAATTGGGTGGTGGTTGTCAGGGTTTAGAAAACATGGGAGTAGTTGAGATTATTTAAGGAGAAAGTATTGGGTTAGAATTGAGAAAGCCCCCAAAACGAAGAGGTTTGTGGAAAGCAAACGTTACATGGTTGGGTAGAGGAAGAGGAGGTTGCAAGGAGACCCAAAAGGCAAGTCCAATGAGATAAGAGGGTGCAATCCCCCAGTTAGGGGAAGATAATGTTTCATGAAGAAGGAAATAGTTAACTGTTAACTGCTGTTGAGACGTCAAGGGTATAAAGTAGGCTATCTTCAGCTGCAAATAACAGAATCTGATTCAAACTCTCTTAAACAACCAAGGTATGTATTGACTCTTCTAACTGGAATGTAAGAAATTCTAATGGCTCTGCCTTCATTACTCTGGAGCCCCTTAGGTGTGTACCTTCCTCTGTGGCTTTTCTCTTTAGACTATTTCTCTCATGCAGACAAAATGGTTGCATTTGCTTCTGGCTTCACATCAGTACTTCCTGGTGTTCTGAAGTGATAGTTCGGCTCTTCTTCTTGCTCACTGTTGAGAGTGAGTCAACTTATTTTACAGAAGCCCTCACCACACTCCTTCTGGCTTGTTGTTGCACTGAGCTGAGTCACAGGCTTATTCCTGAACTAAACCCTGACCTGAAAACCACCTTGGATTTAATGACTTAAACGTGATTTGCTGACACACCTTTACTGCGAAGGGCATGGGGATAAATAGACCAATAAGGCTCATTGCAGGAAATAGGGATGGAGTTATCTTCTCTTGAGGCACAAACCTGGAGTTCTTTTTGGGAATGATCAAGAAGAGAATGATAAAGAAGAAGAGGTTGCGCAACCAGGAAAGTCCAGTACGTTAACATAAGCAAGAGCTGAGAAGTGTTCTTAACAGTTTGGTGAATAGTCTGCTAGACGCGGACGTCCTATACAATGTTCTCATTCTTTTAAAATTTAAATGGGATTATGTTGCACACATTGCTCCATAATTTGCTTTTTTCCTTTAAAAATATTTTTAAATGGAACTTTCACTGAAATATAACAAAGATAGACATTATTTTAAAGCTGTTACATAGAATTAATGTGCAAAATATACAGCCAACCCCATAATGGGGGACATTCAGCTTGTTCCAATAGTTTCAATATTACAAATGATTCTACATCATTTGTAAATGCCTTTTGGGGCACATGTAAGCCTTTCTGTAGAGTACATTCCTCACAGTGAAATTTCTGGGCCAAAGGCTAAGCACATAACATTTTATAGAGCTGAAAAAGCATCCTCCTTTATACTACTTCTTTGAGCAGTCTGAGAATGAATATTTCATCCATACACTCACCAGTGCTGAATATCAGTAATTGGAAAATACTTGGCGAAATCAAATTGTCATTTTAATTTATTTCCTAGATTAATATGTCTTTCAAAGTGAATCCTCTTCTCTATTTTTCATTTATTTTCATTTTATTGCTCTATTTGGATTTTCTACTCTTTTTTGAGTATAAATAGCAATTTATATTTTTCCAAGAAAAAAAATTATTCATCTATGTTTTCATTACTTTGGTATAAATTTCTCCATGAACTGGTAAAAGTTCCTCTGTACCTGTGATTAAGACCACTTGTTGGCTTTTAATATTATTTATACATTTTCTCTGTTTTTTTGTTAATCAGACTTGGTAAAGATTTGTTTCTTATATTATTTAAAAAGAACCTTTTTTTTTTTGGTTTTATGAAGGCTTCTAGTATTTTGTTCTAGATAATTTCTATTTTTACTTTTATTAACTTTTTCTACTTTTATTTTGCTGTTGGTCTTATAGCCTTTTGGACTGGAAGTTTAGTTAATCTATTTTAAAAATTTCTTGTTATATTATACATTAGGCCTACATATTTTCCTGAAAGCTATTTTGACCATATTGTAAAAATTTTGTCATCTAGTACACTCACTTACTGTTTTTTTCTCAATAATTTGTAATTTCATTTTAGATTCCCTTTAAAAATGAATCATTATTTAGATCAATTCTAGTTCCCAAATGGTACCATTAATATTTTTAAACATATTTGGACTCATGTTTTTTCTAGTGATGGCTTGTGTTTATCTTCTTCCTCACTAATATTAGCATGCCACAATGTTTGCTTTATCCGCTTTTACCATGTTCTAAGTTGTTATAATCTGGGATTTTAGATCCAGATTCATATTACTATATTAAGGTTCTAGGTCTCTACTCATTTAGCTTTAGTGATAGGTTTTTATTGGATTTTCTAATAACTACTATTTATATTTCATAGTTTCCTCTTTTAAGGCACATTTATTTTGCTTCTTTGTTTTGATGGCATAAATCCTTAAGTCAAACTCTCAGAGAGATTCTCTGGTAAATTTCCCGAGTTCTTACATGTTGAGAACATCTACATTTCCTCCTCACTGAATTATAGTTTAGTCAGATACAGAATTCTATATTTGAAGTAATTTTTTCTTAGATCATGGAAATATTTCTCTACTCCCTTTTAGTATCTTATGTGGCAGGTGAGAATTTTGATGCCTATTTGATTTTCAGTCCATTGATAGTAAGCTACTTTTTTATTCACTTTCTGCAAGATTTCAGCTTTTTCATTTCTTTTTAGAGATCTGAAATTTTGTCAAATTTGTCTGTTGTCGGTTTTTTGTTTTGATTTATTTTGACTTTGATTTTTTTGTAAAGATAAAACATTAACATGATTAAAACTTTAAAAGGCATCAAAGGCTGTTTGGTGAAAAGTGTCCCTTGCATTCCATTTCTACCTTCCCCTTTCCTTCCTGGGAACAACTGATGTAATCAATATCTTGTGTATCCTTCCAGAGCTTTCCCCACTATCCCCCTCCCACCAGGTAGCATATTATACACATTGTTCCATGGTTTTTTTTTTTCCTTCTTTCATTTAACACACCAGAGAACAACATATCAGAATATATATAGCAGTCATTCTTAACCATGTTCCTCTGCATATAATTTGTCCTTTTTCTCTGGATGATTTTAAGGCACTATCTTGGTACAATTTTAATAATGATCTTCCTAAGATTGGTTCTTTTCCTGTTATCCTGTTTAGAGTTTACTGACCTTTTTGGATCTGCAAGTCAGTGTTCTTCATCAAATTTGGGAAAATTTCAGCCATTATTTCTTCAAATATTTTTTTCTGCCCCCTCTGATTCAATTTTCCTCCTGAAATTCTTATTACACATGTGTTAGACCATTTTATGTTTTCCCACAGGTCCCTAAGGATGTGTTCATTTTTCTTCAATCTTTTTTTCCTTTTGTCCTATAGATCAACTAATTTCTAGTACTCAGTCTTCAAACAGACTGGGCTAACCATCATCCAATATGACACATTCGTATGACTAATAGTTGATGCTAGCTGTCAGCTGGAAACTCACTTGGAGTTGTCAAACACAGCACCTACATGTGGCCTCTCCATGTAGCTTGAACTCCTACATAGCAGCTGCATGAGTGTTCCCACAGACACAGATGGAAGCGGTAGGGCTTCTTATAACCTGGCCCAAGAAGTCCCATAATGTTACTTCTGCTGCATTCTGTTGGTCACAGAGTTTTAAAGTCAGGCCATGGGAGAGTGGGACAGTGACTTTGAAGAAGAGCATGTAGGATGGGAGATACTACTATAACCATCTTTAGAAAATACAACCTGTTACAACTTTAGAGCCTTTGTCTGTTAAATATACCCTTTGAGCCATCTTGGGTTTGGTTTCTATTGATTACCTTTTTCCTTGGTGATAGGTCACGTTTTCTTGTTTCTTTGTATCTTTAATGGTTTTTAACTGAATATTAGACAATTGGAATAATACACTTTAGAGACTCTGTATTCTGTTATCCTTCTCTGAAAATTATTAAGGCATGATTTTGCAGACAATGAAATTACCAGCTGATCATTTTGAATTTGTGTTAGCTTGATTTTATGCTTTATCTGGGTATATATTTCCAAAGCCCCAAGAAGTCTTGGCTATAACAGGAAGGATCTCCACTTCCAAACTCTCTTCCATAAAGGTCTTGTCAGGGCATGGTTTTAGGCATTGTTGGTTCTAGGAAGGTCTGGAGTAAGTCTTACACGAGGGCATCATCCTAGCTTCTAAGGCAAGCTTTTGTGGTAATTCAGCCTGATGTTGGGGTATTAATGAGGACTCTCCACCCCAACAGGGTCAGAACTTTCTGGCACTGCTCTTAACTGAGCACAGCCCAAACTCTAGAATCTTGGTTCCATTCTCAACTTTGTAGTACTTGCTATCTGGTAAGTCTTGAATGGAGTTGTCCTGTGCAGGTACAGCCTAGGGCTCATCATGGAGGTATCCAACACAGATTTTTGGAGTTCCTCACTCTGCGTATCTCCCCCTCTCTCCTGTACTTTCCCCTGAAGACTCCGTCATTTCAGCTGCTCTGAACTCTGATACCTGCCTTTCCAGCTCAGCAGGACTACTGAATTCTGCTCACCTCCTGAGTTTCCCTTGTCTTAGAAATGGCAGTCTTTGTCCTGCCTGTTATCCGAAGCCTTAAAAGACTCGCTTCATCTATGTTGTCCAGGTTTGTAGTTGTTCATGGTGAAGAGGCTATTGCAGTACCAGTTACTCCATCATGGCCAGAAGCAGAGGTTCTATCCATCTTCTTATTTACGACTGCTCAGTTTTATGTTATATTTAGAAAAACTGTCTTTATTTTGAGATTGCAATAAAAAATCCTGTCAAATGTTTTTCTAGTACTATTTATGGTTTTAATTTTTAAAGATTGTAATCTCTGATCTAAGATTTATTTTGATGATGTACGCTGTGAAATATGGAGCCAATTTCATTTCTATCCTCAAGATGGTAGACCCAAAACCATTTAAAAAATCCTTAATTTTTAACCACTTACTTGAAATACTTCTTATATAATTTGCTTTATTTTAAGTGTTCTTTCAGTATGTTTCTTGATTTTCTTTTTAAAGAATTTAAATTTAAAATTTAAAATTTCTTTAAATTTTAAAGATTTAAAATCTTTAAAAACAAACAAACAAAAACGTAACAACAAAGATGTACCTAGATGTGAATTTAACAAGAAATGTTCTACTATGGGATGCAAAAGAATACTTAACTAAATAAAATGGTAATGTGCATTCTAGAATAAAATGACTACAAAATAACAACTGTTCATAAATTAATTTACATCAATGAATGAACATCAATGAGATTTTTCAACAAAACAAGCTGATCCTAAAGTTGATATGAAAAAATAATAAAGAAGAGTTATCACAATTGTCCAAAAGAAGATTAATGAGGAGGAATTGTACAAAAGAAGATTAATGAGGGGGAAATAGCTTTATCCTATATTAAAATGCATCATAACGTTATAATTAAACAGTGATATACCAGTCTGTGAACAGAGAGTCCAATATAACAGACCAGAAAATCAAGAAACATACTGAAAGAACACTTAAAATAAAGCGAATTATATAAGAAGTATTTCAAGTAAGTGGTTAAAAATTAAGGATTTTTTAAATGGTTTTGGGACTACCATCTTGAGGATAGAAATGAAATTGGCTCCATATTTCACAGCGTACATCATCAAAATAAATCTTAGATCAAAGATTACAATCTTTAAAAATTAAAACCAAAAGCTTTTATTTCTTTATTTGACAGAGAAAGAGGGAGAGAGCACAAGCAAAGGGAGTGGCAGAGGGAGAGGGAGGAGCAGACTGCCTGCTGAGCAGGGAGCCCAATGTGAGGCTTCATCTCAGGACCCTGAGATCACCAAAGGCAAATGCTTAACCGACTGAGCCACCCAGGCGCCCCTGTTGTTAGGTTTTTCATGTAAATCATTTTTCCACGGTACCTTCTAATCAGTTGTTGTTTGTGTATACGAAAGCCTTTGGCTAAATAATATTCTATTGTATGTATCTACCACCTTCTTTATCCATTCATCTGTTGAAGAGTATTTAGATTATTTCCACATCTTGGCTATTGTGAATAGTGCTACAATGAACATGGAAGTACTAACATCTCTTTGAGGTCCTGATTTCAATTCTTTTGGATAAATACCCAGAAGTCGGATTTCTGGATCATATGGTAGTTTTTTTTTTTTTTTTTTTTTGTAGTTTTGTTTTTAATATTTTGAAGAACCTCACTGTTCTTTATGGTGGCTGTATCATTTTGCATTTCCATCAGCAGTGCACAAAGTTTACAATTTCTCCATGTCCTTGCCAGTACTTGCATAAAGTTTCAGTTAAGCAAGATGAATAAGTTCTAGAGACCTGCTGTACAGCATTGTACCTGTAGTCACCAATATTACATTATACAATTAAAATTGTGTTAGGAGGGTAGATCTCATGTTAAGTGTTCTTACAACAATAAAATACAGTAAAAAAAAAAAGAGAGAGAGAAAGCTCTTTTAAAATATGGGTATCAAAATATGGGTATCACCCAGGAGCGCCTGGGTGGCTCAGTAGTTAACCGTCTGCCTTCGGCTCAGGTCATGATCCCAGGGTCCTGGGATAGAGCCCTGCGTCAGGCTCCCTGCTCGGCGGGAAGCCTGCTTCTCCCTCTCCCACTCCCCTTGCTTGTGTTCCTGCTCTTGCTGTCTCTCTCTCTCTGTCAAATAAATAAAATCTTAAAAAAAAATAAATAAAATATGGGTATCGGATTCTCATTTTCAACCAGTTTTTAACAGCTCCCTGTGATGTTACAAATGTTACCTTTTTAATCCAGCAATATCACATTTGCAAAAATTAAAAAGAAATACCAAACAGTAACACATGATATTAATCATAATCTAATCCCTCAACCTACAAGTCCTTTCTTAGCTCTTGACACAGAATTTGTGGATGCTTTTTACTCCAAACTTCTCAGTTGATGATATTTGCTGTCATTTGGTCTTTCACCTTTTCTTTCTGGACAGTTTTCTCTTAAGGGGATTCAAGCCAAGAACCTGTTATGTGGAGCTCCAGTCACATGAATAGGTCATCAAGCATCCCAAGATCACGGTGATCAGCCCAGACATCCAGAATGGCAGGTACACTTCTTCCATCACAAAACTGCATCTGGATCTCTGTAAAACAGCCTATTTGCCTTCATCCTCTCTCTCCTACTCTTTCAGTGGAATTTGGGCCCCTTGGTCCTTTGGATGGTTTGTGTTTTCCTCTAGCTACCCGGTCAGCTCAGTAGTGGACATGACAGCTGAGCTCCCTGCACTCCCACCTCTGAGGTCTGGTTTCCTGGGGCTTCCCCCAGTTTCATTTCTATCCAGGAAAGGTTAAGAAGTTCCAAGGAACTTGTCCCCTAGCCTCTCTGAGGCTAATGATATCAGTGATGTAACCATCTCTAACTACTGCTTCTGTTACTGTTATTCTTTTGTCTTTAGACCTGAGAACGTAGTGGGTGCTAGGCAGAAGGTTTAGGACCTGGAGTAATTCATGTCCCTGAAGGAAATCATCCTGATGCAGGTCTGGATGCATTGTTTTTCTCCATGTGCCTGTGGGCCGTGTCTCTCTGCTGCCACTGCCAAGTAGTTCATCCCACCCTATGGTCTTCCATATTGCCACCCCACGGTCTTCCACCACTTGGAATGGTGCTCTATTTCCCCAGTGCTTTCCAAAGGATTTGTGCATAATTCAAGTCGGAGAAATGATGGAAGAAAAGCATTGTCTCTGGACAGTCTTAGTGAAAATGGTAGTATGTTCCTTGGAGGCATCGAAGGTTAATATTATTCCCTCCAACATTCACTAATGAATCTGTAGATTATATCAGATTGTTAGTTATTCTGCATCATGATATCAGAGTAAATTAACATAGGGCCAGCTGCATAGTGATGGAGAAGAAGGTTTAGGATTTATTTAGAATTTATTTATCCTAATGATGAGGTGCTTGTCTTAGTCCATTTGGGTTACTATAACACAGAGTGGGTGGCTTATCAACAAGAGAAATTTATTTCTCACAGGTCTGGAGGCTGGAAGTCCAAGGTGCCATGCTGGCACCTTGTGAGGGTCCCCTTTCTGGTTCATAACTGGCTCCTTCTGACTGTGTCCTCACATGGTGGTAGAGGATAGGCATCTATCTGGAACCTCTTTTATGAGGCACTAATTTCCTTCATGAAGATTCCACGCTCATGATTTAAGTGCCTCCCAAAGGCCGCACCTATTAATACCATCACTTTGGGTATTAGGAATTCAACATTTCAACTTTGGGGGACATAAAAACATTGAGACCATGGCAGTGCTTAAAAAGGAACTAAGAGAATAGTGGAAGGCAGGGGGCAGTCTTCTCTTAATTGACATTTTGCCTTGGGATGGGCCCAGTTTGACAAAGATTTCATGACTATAAGAATTTACCATGACTATAGGTAGCCCTTTGCTGGTGAGGCTAGTTTGTATCTCCTCTTATCCACTCCCTTCCCCGCCTGGTTCTCAGGTGGACACAGAGAGCCTCAATGTCACTCTCTCCTTTTTATTCTTCAGTGTCATGTTGGGAACACTGATTGGGTTCAATCCTGTCATTTCATATTTGATGAAACTGAGTTTTATTTATCTCCCAGTGACTTTACCAAGATCTCTTCTCTTGCGGTGTATGATAGTCATGGCCTCCCTCAGAAGCGTGAAACTCCAGCCTCCCTCCCCCACGTATGGCAGTGGAGGACAAAGCCCCCATGTGGGGCTTCTTCTTCTCAGACCAACCTCTGGGAATCCGAGCACAATTTTACAAATGGTGCTGGTGAACTTCCTTACATGCAGTTTGTTTCTCTTGAACTTGTGGAATTAACTTTAAATAGAACCACAGTAACAGTGACAGCTTTTGGCAGTGACAACCTCGGGTTTAAGTGGACTCAAATAATGTAAAAAGAGAGTTGTTATGAAAAATGTGAGAAACTGGTCAATAGTGCCCATGATTTGATGCCAGGCATGTATGCAGGGGATAGAGGTTATTTGTTGACCTAACACCTCATAGTGAATCTTGTCTTGAGAAGACTGGGGAGAGGGGTAGCATACTGTGGAAGGAAAAAGTAGATCTCAGGAGACTGCAACTAAAGAAAGAACTGGAGGTTGGAGTCATGACTTGTTTTATTCCCCATGACTATTTCTTCTTTCTTTTTTGAATATTGGAAGTTGGTTTAATTTTATTGTGTATCAGATTCTCCTCTCTCTCTCACATTCTCTCTCTTGTTAACAGAGATCATTTCCAAGGAATTTACATATGTAGCTATCTACCTATCCCTCTATCTATCATCTAGTATCACACTTTGGGTTGCCACGGGATTTTTTGTGGGTTTGTTTATTTCTTACATTGTATTGTAATTGTCTCATTATATGTGCTTTTTTTCAAACACCAGACTGAATTCCTTGAGGAGAGGGTCCGTGTCTTATTTGAAATCTGTATCCCTGGGGTCTAGCATCCTTGGGGTCTAGCATCCCATGGGATGAATGAATGAGCTCATAATATAGAGAAGTGAGACAAGACATACTGCCTTTATTTTAAATTAGTGTATGTATATGTGTGTGTGTGTGTGTGTGTAAGTGACTAACGAGTGGTACCAATATAAACTAATAGAAGAACTGAGAAAAATAAGAGTGCTAGAAGACATTATAGGAATTAGGCACTCAGCTAGTCCTCGGCAGATGCAGAGGAACTGGATCAACAAATACGATGCCAGAGGAAGTTTGAGGAAGGAAATATGAGCTAAGGAGAGGAGTCAGGAAAGTGTAAGGTGTGTTTGGGGAACAGTTTTGATCAGCATGTTTCAGGTTGTTGATTTGTGTTGGGGAGTGATGGGCAGAAGGTCCAAAATTTGGTCTGGTTTGTGAGCATCTTGAATATCTGTAAGAAATTTGTATTTTAACCTTTAAGCACAGATGAGAATATTGGAATATGGAGTGGGATGGAACTGTTTAGCGCTTTGATGAGAGAACTGTCAAGGTGAAGGCAGAGGGGTAAGAAAGAGTTTAAAAGCACTTGATTCATTTAAGCTATTCCTATATGTCAGGCTCAAAGCTAACTGCTGAGGAAACAATATTGAATGAGAGTCTGTAAGTATACACTGTCAAGAGCTAAAGAACAGGCAAACAGACATTTACAATACCTATGAGAAGTAAGGGATCCATATGAGATAATGAGAAGGGGTATCTGACACCTCCTTGGAGGATGGGCAGGGAAGCTTTCTCAGAAGGGACATCTCAACAGTTGTAAAGGGTAGTACCAAGTAGCCAAGTAAAGGAGGGTTTTTGAAAAGGAAGATCCAGAGTGCCCTAGAAAGAGCATGGGACTTTCAGGGCATGCCAAGTATTTTGGACTGGTGTCAGCATGGAGGAAATGAGGATACACAGGGAGATGTGGTGACCAGGAGGTGGTGACTGAGGGAATTGGAAAGATGAGCCCGAAGGGCCTGGTTTGCAACCCTAACCTAGCTACAGATTACATTACTAATATCTAAAGTAGTCTTCTTCCAAGGGGAACCCTCTTACACTGTTGGTGGGAATGCAAGTTGGTACAGCCACTTTGGAAAACAGTGTGGAGGTTCCTCAAAAATTTAAAAATAGAGCTACCCTATGACCCAGCAATTGCACTCCTGGGTATTTACCCCAAAGACACAGATGTAGTGAAAAGAAGGGCCATATGCACCCCAGTGTTCATAGCAGCAATGTCCGCAATAGCCAAACTGTGGAAAGAGCCGAGATGCCCTTCAACAGATGAATGGATAAAGAAGATGTGGTCCATATATACAATGGAATATTACTCAGCCAGCAGAAAAGATGAATACCCAACTTTTACATCAACATGGATGGGACTGGAGGAGATTATGCTAAGTGAAATAAGTCAAGCATAGAGAATTGACTTTCTCTAAGTCAATTATCATATGGTTTCACTTATTTGTGGAACATAAGGAATAACATGGAGGACATTAGGAGAAGGAAGGGGAAAATGGGGGGGGGGAATTGGAGGGAGAGATGAACCATGAGAGACTATGGACCTGAGAAACAAACAGGGTTTTAGAGGGGAGCAGGGAGGGGGGATTGGTTAGCCCGGTGATGGGTATTAAGGAGGGCACGTACTGCATGGAGCACTGGGTATTATACAAAAACAATGGATTGTGGATCACTACATCAAAAACTAATGATGTAATGTATGGTGACTAACATAACATAATAAAATTAGAAAAAAAAATAAAGTAGTCTTCTTCCTTCTACCCCTTCTGAGATGTTTATCAGGTCACTCTTGTTTTCATACTATCTCATCTAAATTCATTGCCCTAAGAGCGAGGGTTTTATTTAGATGTACCCAAGTCAAAATCAGTGGACTTCTGTCCACAATGTGCAGACTCTAGTTTTGTCCATTGATAGTCTGAATTCTATTAATAGATTTCTTTTTTTTAAAAGGAAGGGGTGTCTTTCTTTCTTTCTTTCCGTCTTTCTTTCTTTCTTTCTTTCTTTCTTTCTTTCTTTCTTTCTTTCTTTCTTTCTTTCTTTCTTTTTTAAGATTTTATTTATTTATTTGACAGAAGAGAGAGAGGGAGAGAGAACACAAGCAGGAGGAGGAGCAGAGGGAGAGGGAGAAGGAGGTTCCCTGCTGAGCGGGGAGCCCGATGCAGGGCTGGATCCCAGGACTCTGGGATCGTGACCTGAGCTGAAAGCAGATGCTTAATCAACTGAGCCACCCAGGCGCCCCTATTAATAGATTTCTAATATTATTATTATTGAGTTTGTGGGATAAAACTTATTTTATTAAAAACACATTTTTTTTCCTGATAATTGGATTCGTTTACTGCTACTCTATTCCAGATTTTTGCTTTTGTATTTTGTTAAAGAGGTTGTTTTTGAGGGGCCAGATGTCAGAAAGGGTGAGTGTAACGTGATGAAATGAATCATCAAGTCACTTCATTGTTCTCTATGGTCTAGTCGATTTTAAACAGTACAGATGTGATCTTTCTCTGAGATTTTGAAAGCTTTTTTATTATTTAGTGAGAAAAGTTCCTAATGAAGTATTTAGGATTTTTTATGTATAAAATCATGTCATGTGCCCTAGAGACTATTGTACTTCTTCCTTCCCAGTTCTGATGCCTTTTTTTCCTTTTTCTGGCCTGATTGCACTGGTTAGGATTTTCAGTACTCTGTTGAATAGGGGAGGTGAGAGTGGGTTCCTTGTCTTGTTTCTCATCTTATAGGAAGAGCTTCCAGCCTTTTATCATGGAGGATGATGTTAGCTGTGGGCTCATATATGGCCTTTATTATACTGGGGTACATTCTTTCTATACCTAATTTGTTGAGAGTTTTTTTTTTAATCATGAATGGATGTTGAGTTTTTTCAAGTGGTTTTTCTGATCTATTGAGATGATAATACGATTTTTTAAATTTTATTTTATTATGTTATGTTAGTCACCATACATCACCAATTTTTGATGCAGTGATCCACGTTTCATTGTTTTCGTACAACCTCCAGTGCTATGATTTTTAAATTTTATTCTGTTAATGTAACATAACATAATAAAATAAAATTAAAAAATTTTATTCTATTAATGTGATGTATCACATTTATTAATTTGTGTCTCTACAGTGTGTTTGACAGTTGTTTTTTTATTGTAATGCAAGTACATAATATGAAGCCTTTTCTTTCCCCAGTTTTATTAAAAAATACTTGACAAACATCACTGTATAAGTTTAAGGCACAGCATGATGGTTTGATTTACATATATTGTGAAATGATTACCATAATAGGTTCAGCTAACATCCATCTTCTCATATACATATGATAATAATAAAGATAAAGAGGGAAAAAGGAAAAAAAAAGTCCTCGTGATGAGAACTTCTAGGATTTACTCTCTTAACTTTTCTATACAGACAGTCCCTGCCTTATGATGAGTCAGCTTAGGAATTTTTGATCTTACCATGGTGCAAAAACAATACACATTCAATAGAAATGATACTGTTTTGAATTTTGATCTTTTCCCAGGCTTGCGATATGCAGTTTGACACCCTCTCTTGATGCAGGGCAGGGAGCCACAGCTCCCAGTCAGCCAATCCTGAGCAACCCATACCCTTCCAACCATTCTGTTGCTCACTTTCAGAACCTTATTCAATAAGCGACATGAGATATTCAACACTTTATTATCCAGTAGGCTTCGTGTTACATGATTTTGCCCAGCTCTAGGCTAATGTAAGTGTTCTGAGCATGTGTAAGGTAGGCTAGGCTAAGCTATGATGCTTGGTAGGTTAGGTGTATTAAATGCATTTTGATTTGTGATAGGTTGGTTGATTTTTTAAAAAGATTTTATTTCTTTATTTGAGAGAGAGAGAGAGTGAGAGAGAGAGCATGAGATGGGGGAGGGTCAGAGGGAGAAACAGACTCCCGGCTGAGCAGGGACCTGGATGCGGGACTTGATCCTGGGACTCCGGGATCATGACCTGAGCTGAAGGCAGTTGCTTAACCAACTGAGCCACCCAGGTGCCCAGGTTGGTTGATATTTAACCCCATTGCAAATTGAGGAAGATCTGTGTATCTTACAGCACCGTTAGCTAGAGTCATCATGTTGTACATCACATCCCTAGCACTGATCTTATAACTGGAAGTTTGTGCTTTTTGACCACCTTCCTTGGATTCCCCAATTCCCCTTTCCCCACCCTGACGTGAAGCTTTTGATCTTTGAGGCATCCTCTTCAAAGACAGCTACCTTGAATCAACCTGTTGCAAGCCACAGGACTAGATAAAGAGCTAGCTGCCCCCACCCCTGAAGTTTCCTTTGTTTTACAGACTTCTGGTTGACTTAGGTAACTGACCATTTGATTGCTTGTTTTTCCCTTCCTGCACTTTAATTCCTGCTTTTCTGTTTTAAATTCAACAATAAAGAGTAAACCTGCAAAAGCTAAGCACCCTGCCCTTGGGTCCCAATAAAAGCATAACCCCAAGCACATTCTCTCTCTCTCTCTCTGTAGTCTCACTGTGTGGGTCCCAGGCATGCCATGTGCCTTCCAAGATATGTGAGTAATAAACCTTATTTTTTTCCCCAAAGTTCCCTGATGGTTATTGCTGAAGTGCATCTTACAATCAGTAAGTATTGGTCACTGGTTTTGAAAGGAGAAATGTCTGCATGGGCTTACTGCAGGCCCAGATGGGTGCCCGTAGGCATTTCTAGTACTCACTACTGATAGGCTGAGACCAGCACAAATGAGTGTGTTGAACCATCCTTGCATCCCAGGGATAAAACCCACCTGATCACATGGTGAATGATCTTTCTAATGTGATGCTGAATTTGGTTTGCTAGTATTTTACTAAGAATATTTGCATCTATATTCATCATATTTCTATATTTCTTTTCTTTCTTTTTTTTTTAGAGAGGGAGAGAGAGAGAGAGCAAGAGAGTGAGAGAGCAAGCACAAGCAGTGGGTAAGGACAAAGGGAGAGAGAGAGAGAATCTTATCTGATATGGAGCTTGATCTCACAACCCTGAGATCATGACCTCAGCTGAAATCAAAAGTCCAATGCTTAACCAACTGAGCCACCCAGGTGCCCCATCTTATAATATCCATAACTGGCTTCTGTATCAGGGTAAGGCTAACCTTGCAAAACGAGTTTGGAAGTATTCTCTTCTCTTTGATTTTTTGGGAGAGTTTGAGAAGGATTGACATTAATTCCCCTTTAAATGTTTGGTAAAATTAACCAGTGAAGCCATCTAGTCATGGGCTTTTCTTTGTTGGGAGATTTTTGATCACTAATTCAGTCTCCTTACTGGCAATTGGTCTGTTCAGATTTTCACTTTCTTCCTGATTCAGTCTTGATAGGTTGTATGTTTCTAAGAATTTACTCATTTCTTCTAGGTTGTCCAGTTTGTTGGTGCATAATTAATTGTTCATAGTAGTCTCTTATGATCCTTTGTATTTCTGTGGTATTAGTTGTAATGTTTCCTCTTTCATTCATAACTTTGTTGATTTGGGCCCTTGCAGAAAAGCTTCTAATGGTATGAATTCTCCTCTGAGAATAGCTGTGGCCCCCAAGTTTTGTTGCATTATATAATACTTGTATCTTATTATTTTTCCAAATAATTTGAGACTGTGCTTTATATTTCCAATTTTATTAAAAAATTGCTTAAGTCTGTTTTCTACTTTTTAAATTGGTTTCCTTCCATGAATTAAAATGGTTGGTATAATTATCTTTCTTTTTTAGAAATCCATGTGATAATAGATTTTGGCTTAGATTGGAGGTCAGCAAACTTCTGTAAAGGGCCAGATAATATGCTTTGCAGGTATATATAGTTTTTGTTTCAACTACCCCACTCTGTCTACTCAACTGTCATTGTAGCCAGAAAGCAGTGAGAGATGTATTAAAAAACAACAACAAAAAAAAGCTGTGTTCCAAATGGTTATATTCCAATAAAACTTTACTTACAAAGGTAGATGGTAGGCTGAATTTTGCCTGTCAGTCATAGTTTGCTGACCCCTGGTCTAGACAGCTTTTGATTTCTGCAATTTAGTAACTTAAAAAGATCTTAATGTAAAATTAACCTTTTTTTTACCCCAAAGATTTATTTATTTATTTATTTAGAGAGAGCACATCAGGACAGGGAGGAAGCAGAGGGAGAGAATCTTCAAGCAGACTCCCTGCTGAGTGCAGAGCTGGACTTGGGACTCGATCCCACAACCCATGAGATCATGACTTGAGCCAAAACCAAGAGTCAGACACTCAACCAACTGAGCCACCCAGTCACCCCTAAGATTAACTTTTATTAATATTTTCTGATCACTAGACAAGAAGGTATATTCTATATATGTGATAAAATTTCGATCTCTTATATCTTATTTATATATAATTTAGGCCATGTTAGCCATTTTGGGTTTCAAGTTTCTCAGTCTTTGACAAATCAGGTCATTTCTATCAATTACAACAATTTTATTTGGCACAAATAAAATCTGTACAAGTTGCCTTCCAAAAACTTCCAGGACTGTAACAAGATATCTTTCTACAAAAGACTGTGAGCTGGTGACTCATCCATCCAGCCCACAGTTCTTTTTGATTGGCCTCCACAATGTGATTGATTGATTGATTGATCTAGCTTGAATTAGTTACCAAAGTATTGCGATCTGGAGATTTTATATTCCATACTCTATAAAATCTAAGATGCCAGGATTGATTTTAAGATGTGCCATTACTTTATATAGCACCAAGGAAGAAAAAAATTGCTGCTAATTAAAATCATCAGACACCACTGATTGTAAGACGTATCTTGGTTTTACAAATGTTAAAATGTGAAAAAAATGTACATCTTAGAAGCAGTGGATTAGCATAAAAATCTGAATTTGTGGCTTTCCTTATAGCTGGACAATTTAACAGCATTGGGACTACATTGTCATTTCACAGTAATGAGGCTGGAGTTGAGTACTAGCTGCTCCTTTTGAAGGTTTGAGCTTTGCATCTTCCACAATCCCCATCTCACCCACTAATTTATGTAAGTTCATTCAGGTGTGACCCCTGCTTTAAGGTGATAGACCCAATCCGGAGGCACATTCTCCATTCCTCATGGAAATAGAGGGCTCTTTGCAGCCCTCAAGAAAATATTTGAGATCTCATTCTGCTGCATTTGAATTGCAATGACTTCACCAGCATCTGGAGCTTCCTTGACTAAATAAAAAGGACTTTAATAAAGTACGTCTACATGATGAAGGAGACGCTCCTTGAGGCACCTCCCAGAACCAAAAGTGTCTTCCCTTTATCGTTAGATAGCTCCAAGCTTTCAAACTAAGAATCACAGAAAGCACAGTTCTTGGTGTCTCAGGATAGTCACTTTGTCCCTATTTCCTGCTACTAAATGTTGAGAAATATTGAGGTCTTTTTCAGTGTAAGGCTGGAATATTTCTTTGAGTGATTAAAGAAATCTGTGTCCAGTAGGCTTTATTTTTCAGGTAAAGACAAAAAGCTAAAATATTTTACTGTTCAGTTTAGTACAAACACCTAGCACTCCATTTACATATTCATTGTGAACCCTGCCCTTAGCACCGTCACGTAGCCCTCTTTGGAATGTTTTATGCTTTTGGCTACAAATCCTAATTTGTCTATTGTAAATATAGCTATCCCCAGTTTATTGCTTGCCGCTTCCCTGGCATATCTTTGCTTATTCTTTTATTTTAGGACTTTTTGGATACCGTTTTAAGTGTGTACCAGGAACTGACAGAGGGCAGGAGGAAGCATGACATTTCCCGGCTTGCATTGCTGATAGGGTTTCTTTTGTCTTTCCCCAGCATATGGTGCTTTAGGCTCAGTCCTGGAAGGCAGTGAACTGCTGCCTTCCTTCTTTCCACCGACCTATTTCTGTAAGATATCTTTTCCTCCTTGTTTCAAAGAGCCAAGCCTGGTCAGAGTGTGATATTACATTGTCCTTAAGTCCTAAGTTTGGAGTAGTAAGTTTTTATAGTTCTCTGTACCCTCCATGATGTTTTAGTGTAAATTTGGTGGAGACGGCTCTATTTTAATCAAGAAGTTCTAAGGGTTGTTTTTCATCACGGATCCCTCCCCAGCTAGAAAGGGAGTTACCAGCTGTGGGTTAATGTATCTGACTTCAATGTTTTTAACTTTTTTTTCCGTTCAGCTTGAATAATTTGGGGGAAAACAATTTTTTTATTTTTTATTTTTTTTTGCATAGTATTTCCCTTTCAAGAAACATCAAGTACTTTATGACCATTACTTGGAAACAATGCATAGTTTGTTTGGGTCTTGTGTGTTTGGTATGTGTGTGTTTTTTCTAAACAGATGTTGAATAAAATCTTCAGGTCATGTGTGAGGCAGAATACTTAGAAGAATGTTTCAGAACCCAGCCGACTTTAAACAAATTGTTAAATCCATTGTTTATTAAAGTGAAACAATGGAAAAGAGGAAGTGGTGGAAAGCTGCTTGGTTAATATTAAATGAAAGTCATCCCTCTCCCCCACATAAGACATGTCAAACCACAGTGAATTATAAGCTAAATGAAGTTTTGAGAGCTGGTTTAGAAATCTTTGAACCAAACCAAAGCAAAACATAGCTCTAATGGCAAGAGTTTTGTGTGAAATGTTTTGCCAGGTTGTTTTCCGCAGACTGGCGGTGAGTCTGCAAGAGGTGGATTCTCAGGGTCAACCTTGGAGCTGCTCAGCCAAACAGAAGAGGAGAAGCCGTACAAGCCTCAAAAAAGAATGGATTTAGGAAGATGGAAGATTTTCCTGCTGAGACAGAAGATCTGGCCCCCCTTTTCGTTGACTGCTTGTTTTTTGATGTTTCTTCAAGCATGATCAATCATCCCCTCTAAGCGGGCTGCAGACTCCCCAGGAAGCTGAGCCAGCAGGCGGAGGAGACAGGGTTGGAGGGATAAGAATGATTCCTGGTTTCCCTACTGTGATGGTTAATTTTGTGTGTCAACTTCGTTAGGCCACCCACTTGGGTACCAGACTAAATGTCACTGTGAAGGGTATTTTTTAGAGAAGATTAGCATTTAAATTAGTAGACCTCAAGGAGAGCAGATTAACCTCCATAATATGGGTGGGCCTCAACTAGTTAGGTGAAGGTCTTAACGGAAAAAAGATGCGGTCTCCTGAGGAGGAGAGACTTCTGCCTTCCAGACTGCCTTCGGACTCTAGCTGCAACATCAGCTTTTCTCTGGGTCTCCAGCCTGCTGTATTGCCCTGTAGAATTCCGACTTGGCCAGCCCCCACAATTGACATGAGCCAATTCCTTAAAATAAATCTATCTATCCATCATCTATCTATCTATCATCTATCTATCTATCTATCTATCTATCTATCTATCTATCTATCTATCATCTATAATTGATCATCTACCATCTCCTATTGGTTTCTCTGGAGAATCCTAACTGTACACTTACCAAAGTATACAGAAGATACATTACTCCATAGGCCACCCAGGCAATTACCATTCTTTGGTAATAATTCAGTCATCTTTCTCAGACTGTGTGGTTAGTTCACACCCAAATCTGAGAAGCCCCTAGAGTGGCTCCCCTTTGTCTACAAAGTCAAGTCCAGACTTCTCTGGCTGTGAGTTAGTACCTGTGAAAATCTAGCCTCCTGTTCATTGTCCTACCCATCACCCTCCAACACAAAACCTCTGCTCTAGGTCAATGGTTTCTCTTGCTCTACCTGAACTTCCCGGGACAATTTCTTTTTCTGTACCTGACATAGTCTGTTTCTCATGCGTGGAACGTCCTTCTTTCTTTCTTCTTCAGTCCTTCCACTCCTTCAAAGCTCAGCTCAAATTCCACCTCTTCTATGCAATCTCTTCTGACCTTTCCTGACTGTCAGCTCCACTTCTATCCCTAGTCTGCCTCACTTTTGTTCTCCAATATTCGATTCAAGTTTGTGTGTTAACTCAGCTATAGGATCCTGGGAGGAAGACACCAAGTATTTTACTCATTCTGTTTATCCCGTGGTGCCACCTAGAGTGCTCAGCCCATGAAGACATCATACAGTACTTGCTAATGGATGACTGAGAGAATGTCACCTGGGGTTATGGAACTTGACCTTCTGTCTTCTGGACCCATAGCTACATGTTAAGCTGTAGCCTGCCACACACTTTCTATTAGGAAGAAATGGTCCTGTGGTTTCAATGTGAACAACGACTTCCTAGCAGCTAGTGTCCCTCTCACCCATTAATAAATTGCCACTTACTACCTTGTGATAATTTCTGGTATAATTCTCTTTGGAGGTGTGGTTTGCTTATCCTGTGCTTTAGTATTTCTTCAGTTTATGTCTCAGAGTTAAGGACTTAGTATGCCCCATAGTGTCTGATGCACAGGAGGCCCTCCATTCACCAAGCTGTGATATGAAGAGTATGGGGAGATGTCCCACTCATTGCTGCAGTGTTCTGCCATTTCATATCTTTATGCCTTTATTTCTATAGCTTCCTTTCCTGGAACATTATTCTTTCTCTTCTCTGTCCAGATAATTCATCGTATCCCTCAAAGCTCAGCTTGAATTTCACTCTTCTGTGATGTTCTTTTCACTCGGGCTATGTTAGTTGCTCCTTTCTAGAGGTTCATAGCTTGTAACTCTGTTGTAGAACTTGAATTGTGGCTATCTGCTTCTTTGTATTTCTGTGTCCCAGCCCTCCGTAGGACATCACGTTCTCGAGGGCAGAACTTGTGTCTTACTCATCTCTGAATTCCCAGTCCTTGGCATATAAAAGATAATAAATTCTTGGTGAACGGATGCAGAATGAATGCTAGTTAAAATAGTTGAATATGCATATTTTTGGAGTCTTGTGCATTAAGTCGAATTTCATATGATACAGTTTAAGGAGGTCTTTCTGATTTTCTGTATACTTTTCCCAGCTGTCCTCTGATTCTTTTTTCATTGATGGAAGATCATATTTTCCTTTAGTAGGAGGGTGTGCAATGACCTTCAGTTTGCTATTATAAGAAGACAATATATAATTACTCTCAGGAAAGGTCACTAACTTTTTTTCACCATGAATGGTCATATGATTAATACCAGAACTCTTCAGAGAGGAGACTGGTGAATGATGGCGAGGGAATTGGGGTATAGCATCAGGGTCCTGGATGCCTGATGATTTGAGTAAGATTCCAAGATGGCCTCATTCAGTCATGCTAGGAACTCCTCTGTGGTACTCCACCATCACTGGGGGAGAGATCTCAGTGCCCCTTGCACATATGTGTTGACTTCTCTTAGTTACACCAGCTCTGCTACATTGTGATCACGGAATCTCATATAGAGTTTTTAAGCCTCAGTTTATATATAAGTGGGGATTACAATATACAACTCAGAAAGGGGCTCGTGTATATAAGAAATGATACAGTTCTTTGCAAATGGAACAGATTAGCATGTTATTTTATATATTTTTTCCAGTAACCTAGTACCATTCCTGGCACATAATAAGTATAGTTTTTATTTTATTTTTTAAATTTTTTAAAAAAAGATTTTATTTGTGTATTTGAGAGAGAGAGAGAGAGAGAGAGAATGAGAGGGAGAGGGAGAGAGAATCTGAAGCATACTCTGCACTGAGCACAGAGCCCGACGCGGGGCTCAATCCCACAACCCTGAGATCATGACCTAAGCAGAAACTGAGAGTTGGACGCTTAACTGACTGAGCCACCCAGGCGCCTGGCATAGTTTTTAAATGTCACATATTTCACATATGCAGTGCACAGCTTGTGGCCTTGGTTGGGATTCCTGCAGGCCTGCTTCAGGGTTGAACTGGGAATAGCATTTGCAAGCAGAATACCTGGGCTACCTTTTTTTTTCTCCCAATGAGTATATATTTTCCACTTCTGATGACCAATCCAATGCGGTGACCTCCTTTTTTCCTTTTGCTCATTAGTGTACACACCTTATTTTTTAGAACCCTCTATTGTTACCTGTTGGATGCAGGAAACTTGGCAATTCTTTTCTCAAGGCCTCTTCCTGATGACAGCGTAGACCAGGGTGGACCGTGGTTGAGGAGGGCTTCTGGGGGCACGTCCAGCATATATTTTCATCAGTCTTTAGGGACTGGACATCGTGCAGTCTCTTACCACATTGGAGATTCCCCTGACCTGGGGCTGAGCCTGCTTTTGCAGTTCCTTTCCCATTCAGAGGCTGCTCCACTACTCCTGAGCCCATATCATTCATTTTTAAATACACATCTAATTTTTGAGAAATCATCCCTCATTTTCTGAGCTACAGGAAGAGGACAGAGTTGAGTTTAGGGACGAAGGGTTAGTATTCAAGGATAACAGTGGATTGGAGGTAAGGTCAGCATCTATCCTTCTGCATGAGTCCTTGGACACCATAGAAAGGGTCCCACCCTGAAATCAGCTGTTGTGTGGTAGGCATGTGCCACTCTACCTCACCTCTCTGCTGGTCACTCAGAGCTAGTCTCTCCTGAGTATGCCTTGGGCAACGATAGCTAATAGGCCCACAGTCTGTCGCTGGATCATGTTGAGAAAATTTCTTTGGGTAGGAGGGGATCCTACAAAACAGGAAATGCATATGTGGCATATGTCAGAGTGTGTTGGAGTTTTGGTACCTTTTCCTCTGTAATGGGACAGTGTGTGAATGTGGATTGTACCCCTGGTGTGATGGTTAATTTTACCTGTCAACTTGACTGGGCCATGGGGTGTCTCGATATTTGGTCAAACGTGATTCTGGGTGTTCCTGTAAGAGTGTTTAAACCAACATTTAAACTGGTAGTCTGAGTAAAGCAAATTGCCCTCCCTAATGTGGGTGGGCCTCATCCAATCAGTTGAGGGCCTACATAGAACAAAAGTGCTGATCTACCTCTGAGTAAGAAAGAAGCTGTTCTGCCCGACTGCTTTCAAACTGGGAGAGCAGTTTTTTTCCTGCCTTTGCACTCAAACTGAAACATCAGCTCTCATGGATCTTGAGCCTGCTGGCCTTTGGACTGGAACTTCATTGTCAGCTCTTCTGGTTCTCAGGCTTTCTAACTCAGACTAGAACTTAACCATTAACTCTCCCAGGTCTCCAGCTTGCCAACTCACGCTGCAGACACTGGGACTTACCCGCTTCCAGAATCATGTGAGCCAGTTGCTTATAATAAGTCTCTCTCTATATATATATACCCTATTGGTTCTGTTTCTCTGCAGAGCCCTGACTGATATACCTGGTCTCTGCATAGCCCTGAGCTCTGCCTGAGCTCTGCGAATTGGCCAGCATGACTGATAAAGACATAAAGTTCACAGAGAGGTTATTGAACCAGCGCTTGTAGCCCTTTCTGGTGCCTGGTTACTAATTCCTGTCTTGTGTTTCCAGTTTAGCAAGATCAGAAAATTTCTGGTACTCAAGCATGGCCTGACCTAGGGCCGGATCCTGCTCTGTGTCTTCCAGAAGGGGATTTCCTAGACTACTAGGGAATCCTCCGATTCTGACAAAGGAGGTGGAAAGAATCTCTGCCTAAAGGACCTGCAACGTGGCACATAAGGATAAAATCAGTAGGACAGCAGGATTCAAAGGGAGCCATTACAACTGGTGTAACGGGAGCCTAACCAGATTTTCTGAAGTGCAGGTTTCACCCAGGTACACTTCTTGGTGTATGTTCTTAAAAGACAATAAGATGCTTTTTTTCCTTTTTTTGACTCTAAGACGATATTTTAAATGTGAAAGGTTCAGAAACTTTTGCCAGCTATGAGTGGGATGAGAGTAAGTGGGGGAAATACTGTTGGATTGCCATTTTACTGACTCATGAAGGTACATGTCGAGACCAAGACTAGGGGAGAATGGGGGTCAGTGGAATAGTTCCTAATTCTGTTTCTACTTTTAACTCAGGGGATGACCTTGGGAAAGTCATTTAATTGCTCTTGGCCTCTTATGCCCACTTGCCTCTCAAGAAGTGGTCCTCTTAGCAACTCTTAAGTATATAATACGGTGTTGTTGACTTTAGTCACCATGCTGTCCATTAGATCCCCAGAATGTATTCATCTTCTAACAACCTTATTGTGGTAGTAATTTCGTGGCATATGTATATATCCAACCATCATGTTGTATACCTTAAACTTACATGATGTTATATGTCAATTATATCTCAGTAAAGCTTGGAGGGGGGAAAGAAAAGTGGAAAAGGAACAAAAGCACACACACACACAAAGTGGTCCTCAACCCAGCAGCCTCCACATCACCTGGAAGATAGTTAGAAATTTAGAATCTCGTGCCCTAC
This sequence comes from Neomonachus schauinslandi, assembly GCF_002201575.2. Taxonomy (NCBI): domain Eukaryota; kingdom Metazoa; phylum Chordata; class Mammalia; order Carnivora; family Phocidae; genus Neomonachus; species Neomonachus schauinslandi. The sequence continues at coordinate 45,201,770 of NC_058404.1, forward strand.
CCCAGACCTACTGAATCAGATTTGTGTTTTAGTAAGATTTCCAAATAATCTATTTATGCTTTAAAGTTTGGCAAGCACTGGTATGGAGTATGGAGGAAAGAGCATAACATGTTGGGCTTACCTAGAACCTACTGTTTGCTTGGTCTGGACACTTGTATGTGACTTTGTTCATGTCATGGAAACTCTGAGCCTCGATTTCCCTATCTGAAAACTAGGTATAAAAATATTTGCCTACTGAGCTAATGCAGTTTCACTAGGATAAAACTAATTTACAGTGTCCTACATGTGTATTGAGTGACTTCTCTGTGCCTGGGTCTCTGCGAACTACTGCAGGGTAAGGAAATGAATAAGACACAGTTCTGGTATCCAGGAACTCAACCTCTAGCACAATGGGAAAATATGTATGAAAGCACTTTGTAAATGCGAAGGGCTACCTAAATGTTAGCTATTATTAGTATTAATGGAGGTAATAATACTTGCCCTACTTATGCTGCATGGTTATTATTAAGCTCAAGTGAGATAAAGCATGTCAGAGCCATTTGAAAAGCTGAAAAGTACTGACGTAAGAACTTATTATTAGTATTATTATTGGCATCGCGGAGGGAATGATAATAAGGCTACTAGGGGAAAACCTAGATTTGATTACATTTACTCGGGCCACAGAAGACCCTGGAGTTGAAATACCAAACTTGGGACTCTTAGTTGAACATGCCAAGAGATTCTTGCTTGCTTTTGGTTCCATAAGGGAGCTGCATCGAAAAATAAGAGTCTGTTAATACTTCTGCTATTTCAGACTATCTGATTCTGGAAGCAAGGATTTCTTTGCAGTTTATTGGCGACTCACTGAAATGCATCGACCTGTGAGGTGGAATGTTCTATCTGATGGGCAGCCTGACAATAGCACCACCCTGCCGATTAGGATGTGGTCAGGTGGAAAAAATAGAGGAGGCTCATGCTCTGTAAGGTCCTCTATCTGGGCACATGCTCAGGGGCAATCTTCTGCTCTGTGTATGACTGTCCATGGAGTCCGGGGCATCCTGCTCCAGCCCTGGGTGCTCAATGGCAGGCAAAGGAACATGGAAATCACCCAGCCTTTTTCACATGGAGACACTGGCCTACACAGTCGGCCTGTCATGTGGACCTCTCCCTGGACCACACTTTGTGTTGATGGAGAAGGAACTTGAAAGCTCACTTCTCCCAGCTCCGGGTCCAGTGTCCTCTCACTACATCTTGACACACTGGAGGATGCTTTGTCCTTGTTCTCATTGCTTTAAGTAATGGACATGCCAGCAGGGAGATAGGTCTCATTGCAGTTTTGCTGTGGATGTGTCTCACTTGTCTGCCCTTCATTTTGTGTTCTTGATAGTGTAGATGCACTCCTTGCTTTTCTTCCTTACTGGCTGTTGATCTTCTCTCTTAATGCTGCCTGTGACCTGACCCGCAGAGATTTTAAAGAGGCAGAGAAAGGACTCTGTAGTCCTCTCATGTGTCATTTATTCTTTGGTTACATACTTACAAGGGTCAGCTTTGCTTTCGAGTCATGCATGTGTGCATCTACCTTCTCCATCATTTCGTGAGTCTCTGGGGCTCTGGAGGTGGGCAGCTCCACTGCTGAAGTCCCGTTTTGTCACTTGGTAGCTCTGTGATCTTGAGCAAGTGACATCATCACTCTGAGCTTCTGTAAATTGAGAAACCATCACATCTGCCATGCAGATGGGGAAAACGAAATAATAGATGTAAAGTCACTGATCTGTTGTGGTTAGTGCTAACTCTGGCTTTGCTGCCTTCAGGTGTGATTTGGGGGTGGGTGAGGAACTGTACTTGATTAACCTCAGCCGCCCACCCCACCCCTCCACACTACACTCAATCAGATAGATTCTCAAAGCAAAAATGGCCGGAGCTTCCAGCTTTCCAGATCTTTCAATTGCTGATGGGGCCACATAGTCTGATTATTGGTTCTTTTCCAGGGAGGCTGGGTCAGCTTCTTCACCAACCCTAAACTATCATTTCTTTTGGTCTTTTGTGACTGCCTTTCAGCTCTGATGTCTCTTATCCTTTCCCTGCCAAGCTCACTCCCACTTTGTTTTGAAGGGTGGTGATGATTCATTAAGGAGAAAAATATTGTCTGTTTACCTATGTGTGGAGTAATGTGTGCTGAACTGAGAATCCCTGGAGGCTGCCTGGCTTGGGAGGCTTACCTGGGCCTTGGCTCTTTATTCGTGGTACATTTGTAATCATAGCCTTTCTCATCCTGAAGATCACAGCAGGAAGTGACCTCTTCCTGTTTTGGCCCTGCCCACCTAGACGTTATGCATCCAGGGTAGGCATGCCTTGTACTGCTGGGCGCCCCTCCACTCTGCCCCCGTCCCCCCCCACCCTGTAAAGCACCTTGCATCTAGCAGAAACTCAGTACAGAGTTGTTTGGTTTCTGCTTCTTAAACTTGACGCTCCTCCTTAATTAAAAAATATTTCCCTGTAGCAACAGGCATTAGAATTCTTCTGAGAGGGTCTGAGCTCCCTTCGTAGAGAATGCTTTCTTAACCCACTTGGGATAGAAATTGAACCTCCAGGGCCTGGATGAGCTGTGGGTGCTGAGGTTTCTGAAGGAGAAAGACACTTTTATAACAGAGGGAGAAGAGACTCTACTGGAGAATGTGGCATTCAGGAGCAAGGTGGTGAGGAATAGGGAGAGAGAGAGAGAATTTAGCAAATAGGATGAGCATGATTTGTAGAATGCTGTGTTCTTTGATATGATGACCTTTACCCAGATCCCAAATAATTGGAGAAGCCTGGTGTGGCTGGCTCTCCCATGGACGCTGGCGAAAGGCTGGTTCTGCCTGTGGGTGGATGGGACGGCAGACCTCAAGACTGGACAGCTCTGTGGTCTCCAGACCTTGGAAACGGAGGTCCGATGCCCTGTGTGTGGCGTATAAGAATTCAAGTAATTGAAGTCCAGACTACAAGGGGGCATATGGCCCCCAGTTGACCCCTGGATTATACTCACCTAGAGCCTGGCACAAAGTCATGCATTTAAAATGATATCCTGCCAGGGTTTTTGTTTCCTTAGAAAGGGATATGGCAGAATTTCAAGGGGAAACTGTTGATACCAGAAGGCCACTTTGGGTCACCTCATCCAGGGGTCTGTGCGAGCTCCCGTTAGGCCCAGCCATTAAGCTGATGTTAGGCATGCGGACCTCTGCCCTCTTTTCAGTGTACATGGGTGGCAGCTACCACTGGCTGTCAGGCAATTGGGGGATCTTAATCTTGCTTGTGTCACAGGTAACTGTTCCTTGCTCTGAACACCACCACCCCCTCTTCCATGGAGAGCTGGGGAGTGAGGCTGGCAGCAGACCTTGCAAACCTGAAAAGGGGTCGCTAGAGCCTAGAGTCGCTGCTCGATTTCTTTACTTGCATGATCAGAAAGAAATGTGATCAAACCCATGTGTATATTTTGAGAATGAACAGATGAAGGTTTCTGAATATCCCAAATGATCCTTTCAAAGAGCACCTCAGTAGTCTTTCCCGTGCTTTTCCTGTGCCTTGGAGCCAGCAGAAATTATCGCAGGGAGACAGGACTGTGAGCGGTGGATCAATATTTTTTTTCCAATATGTCTTACCCACAGCTGTTCACATATTTGGTTTCTTCTAATGTTCTTTCTCCTGGACTTAGTCAGACGAGGAGTTTCGTGAACCATAATGCAGTATAAATTAAAATGAACCAGTCAAAGCTGTACATTAAAATATGACCTTTTAAATAATTCTTGGGTTGACAGAGAAATCAAAACTGCAATAATAGATCATTGAAGAAAGAACTAACAAGGAGAATACTATCAAATTTACGCCAGTGTTGTTCTCAAAGGACACTGAACGCTTTCAGAAATAAACAACAAAAAGAAGAATTAAATTGAGAATGAAGAAGTTAGAGAAAAATACACACCCGACGAGAGCAAGAAGAAAAAAATTGGAATTTGATGTTATTAAATTAGAATACCTAAAGGTAATATAATGGATTAATAAATCTAATAATATTTCTTTTAGTATAATAAGACAGGACAGACTCTGTCTAATGTAAGTTACAAAGGTAAGAGAGATACAAATATTTAATATGAGAAATAAGAAATGGGATATATACCCCAAAGAAAGAGGTGAGTTAAAGCATCAAAGAAATATAGACTACTTTAAGTTAGTCATTCTGAAAATACTACATAAATGAATGATTTACTTATACCTATATATACATCACCAAGTTGATTCAAGAAAAAATATAAAACCAGAACAGAACAGTGGCCATAAAATAATTGGAAAAAAAAAACTTTTAAAGAACTATTACTGAAAATGAGGTCCTCGTATATATAGTTCTACCATGTTCTTTTTTCAAATGTCTAAGGAAACCCAGCAATCATGAAATAAAAATGGACATATTTGATTTTATAAAACTCAAAAGTTTATTAGGCCACAGGCTAAGAATAAAGTTCCAAGTAAAATGATAAATGAAGAAGAAATACGTGCAATATGCAAAAAAAAAGAATTACTATTCTTTGTATGCCAAGGGCTCTCAGAAATGAATAAGAAAAAAACCATGTCATAAAATAGGTAGAGGTTATGAACAAACAGGAGAAAAGGAGATGCAGTGTGTCGATGATAAGCAGGATACACACCCTTACTAGGAGTCAAGGAGAAATGAAACAATATTGAAATACTGTGTTTCAGCTATCAGATGGGCAAACTGAAACACTTACTTAAACCATTAAAATGTCCTTTGCTGACAGGGAAGGGACTAGTACTCTCACGAATAGTTGTTGGGATTATAGACAATTACCACCTCTCTAGAGAGTACTTGGCAGTGTTTCTTAAAAATGCAAAGTATGCCTACCTGTTGATCCAGAAGCTTATTCTAGGAATCTATTTCTCAGAAATAGCTACTAGTTTTTAAAGATACATGTGTAAGGATATTTATTGCACCATTGTCTTAAAATACCAAACGTTCTAGAAACAATCTGAACGTTCAATATGGGGGGATGATCGTATGAATTACAAACGTAGTAATACCCAATTAATTCCTCTGGCCCAAATCTCTGGAGCCATTCTTTACTTCAGTTTCTATGAATCCATCATATCCACTCCATCAATAAATTTTGTTCACTCTCCCTTAAAAATGATTCCAAATCTGAAAGCACCTCTCACTTCCATGGCTACCCCTTGGTCCAAAGCCCTCCCATCTCTGCCCTCAGACTCAGTAGTCTCCCCCTGCGGCCACACTGTTCATCCTGCTGTCTATTACATGTATAGGCACCAGAGTGAGGAACTGAAGATATAAAATAGGTACCCCCTCTTGCTCAGAGCTTTCTAGTGTATGCTCCCCATTGCACAGACGGTGATATCTACAGTCTGACCGTGGCTTATAAGGTGTTACTTGATCCTGTACTTGGCCATTGCTTGACCTGATCTCCTCCCCTTTTTCCCTTTGCTCACATCTCTGCCAACAATGGCTTCTTGCTGTTCCTTGACCATCTAATAAGGACCATTGAATTTGATGTTCTGTCTGCTTGGAACCCTTTCCCCCTGGGTTATTGGCATAACTTTCTCCTTCACCTCCTTTGTGTCTTTGTTTGATTTTACCCTTCTCAGACCATCCTGTTTAAAATAGTAACTCTCCTGTGATCTTATCTCCATGATGACACATTCTGAGGAAACGCAAGTCCCAAATCTAAGAAAGTATTGAAGTGTAGTTTGAATCATTGTTTAATTCTTTTGAATAGCTCCTAATGGTGGGTGACAGTAGGATCCCCTACACCAATTTAAGTGCTTAAATGCCAAGCACTTTATACAGATTGTCTCCTCCATTTTCTTTGTATTTGTATTACTTATTCACAGAGCATGAATCCACGGATGAATGAGGTTATACAACTAGCTCATGATTTCCTGAAGTTTAAGTGGGGGGTGGGGGCAGGATTTGAACTCTCAGCCCATGAGGCTGAGCACCAACAAGCTGTACCACCTCACAAGGCACTAGGCATTTCTTTGCTTCTCGCTCTTGAACTGTCTCACAAGGCACAGCAGCTGTCTTTAATCTCATGTTTCACTCTCAAAATTTCCCCAGACTTCTTCCTAAAACCCCGCCCACACTGACTAGTTGCTCCCCCACTCTGTCCTCCCTCTGTCTCGGGTCTCTTCCTCCTTGGCCATGTCCAGTGTAAAGCCGTTTGGAATCCTGGCTTCCTGAGCTCTGTAACACAAGCCCGTTTGTCCTCATTTGCACAAAAAAAAGCCCAAGAGCCAGCCCAGGCGCACCACACCCTCCTACAGACAAGGAAGGATGGCAACATGATCCTTGTCCCACTTACTTTCAAGCTGTTAGGAGATGCCTCTGTAATGCTTAAGTATCGAGCACACACTGGCTGAACTATGTCAAGGGACACGATTTTACCTCCTTCTCAATTTCTGTAGGACGTATTACCAATTCCCTTCATTTCACCCTTGTATTTGGCCATATGAGGCAACCGGTCGCTGTGTTGCCTCCAGCAAGTTACTCTACCGCTTTAAATCTCTGTTTCTTCCTCTGTAAAATGGGAGAAATATCTTCATTTCAAGTTCACTGTAGGGATCAAGTAACAAAAGCTACCTAGGAATACCTGACGCACAGCTGACACTTATTAGACATGAGTGGTTTTGAGTCAGGATCGGAGGGCAGAATATACATCTTGCCTCATTCTTGCAATGTTGTGTGATTGTGTTAGTCTGAGGAAATCTCTGGAAAAGTAGCCTAAATTTCACAGCAAAGAAAATGATTTGATCAAGATTACGTGGTATATAACAAAACAAAACAAAACAGGCAAACAAACAAAATGTGTGTAAACGTGCTTCTAACTCTGCTGTGCATGACTTCTGGGTCAGACATTTCTAAACGTAGCCTTCTGTGGCCCCCACTGAGCATTGGACGCATATGCATCATGATGGATAAATCAATGAACTAAGACAGGGCGGTTGAGTTCTGGCGCCACCTGTCTCTAACTAGCTGTGTGATCCTCCTCAAGGCCTTTCCTTTCCTTTGGGTTGTTTTTTTGTCTTTTGAATAAGAAATACCCCCAAACCCAATAGTCAAACAACAACAGACTTCTTTGTTTGCTTCACAGGGTGACTGGGTCAAAACAGATAACCTATACTAAAATATTTTCTCTCTCATAAAGTACTATAAAATATGAGAGATTATGATAATAGTTTTAAAGTCTTCCTTTCAATTGAAAAAAAATGTAGCTGTAAATGTTTGCTCCATGTTGGGTTGCCAGGCACAGTAGATGTTGAACAGCCTCCATGCCTCCTTTTGGGGAGATGCTGCTCCAGGGTATTTGTACCAGCATCATGATTAGGAAGGGCATGGGCAACGACTGGATCTTGAACTGCAGCTGATCTCCACAGGCCGTTCCATTGTTTCCTCTGCCTCTGATAGCACTGTGACTCAGCTCTGGGGGCAGGGAGGGGGACAATGCCTGTTGGCCACAGAATGATCTTTTTCTTTCTCATCTATCCATATCTATCTATCTATTATCTATCTATCTATCTATCTATCTATCTATCTATCTATCTATCATCTATCATCATCTATCATCTATCTATCTATCATCTATCTATCATCATCTATCTATTATCTATCATCTATCTATCATCTATCTATCTATCTAATCTTTTTTTTTTAACCATGTCAGAGTTTCTTGATCCAAATTCCTCTTTTTGCTGTAAAAGCTAAGTTTACTCATTGCCATAAAATAGGAATGCTCCAGAATGGTTGTTGGCCACACAAATAAAGACATACATCTCTCTATTATATCTGTTTCCATCTATCTGTCCATCCTCCATCTATCTGCCTGTCCATCTCTCATTCCAGACTTTTGTTCAATCCATCCATTCAAACCTACCTGCTAGACTTTATCTTTTTTCTTTACCTTTTGCCTGTCTTTGGGTCCAACCTGGAATCAGAACTTTGGCTTCCATCCAAGCAAACGTCATTCAACTTGTTCTCAGCCAAATGATGGTCTAAATTTGGAATGTCACAAAGTTTTGAGAATGTCTTTCAACCTTTGGGTGATTATCTGAACTCGACCCAAACCTTCATGCTTGAAGACTTTGCTATTGTTAATCACGGCTCCTGTTCACTGCTGGTCAATCACTGGCTATTTTTTCTTTTGCCTGGGAACTGACCTTGTACAAATTCCCTGGATTGTTTAAAGCCAGCTGCATGGCAGAGGCTGGTTGATGATGAGTGAGCCAAAGAAGGTTGATAGCTTTCAGCTCAGCCTTCTCTGGACCAGAGCCCAAATCTCCAGGCTTTGTATAAACTCAAATGCAATTCACCTGAAGAGCAGCTTTCCCTAACAATTGTTTATGGTATAGTCTGAGCCTAAAAAGCTTATGAGAACTCTGGACTAGAAAGCACTGGAATAGATGACCAGGGTAGCAGTGGGGTAGGGGAGCCAGTTATAGGATACAACCCACCTCCCCCATCACTGGCCTAACTTTGGTTGGGCAGTTTGATTTTAGTACATCCCAATTTAGTCCTCCCTACAATGAATTCTAGTTGAGGACTTGAGAAAGAGCTTTTATTTCATTCTTGGCTTAAAAAAGTAAGGGCAATATGTTCTTTTAAGAGAGAAAACAACAAAACAGGTTTTACAAGGGCTGGATTTTTGGCTCTGGAGTTTCCCACACTATCTATGAAAGGCCTTGACAAGGGCTATTTAGGGTGAAAAAGATAAAAATAATATCCTACAGTCACGTTAAGCTTTATACTTTAAATGTCTTCAAAAATCATTGATTGCATACCTCATCTCTGCTAGGCCAGGGGCTAGGGGAACAAAGAAATAAAGCAAGGTCCCTACTCTCAAGGAGCTTGCAGCTCCGTAGAGGGAGAGCAACACTGATGTAAACAGATGGACACCCACTGATCACGCTACCATACCTTGCATCTCTGCAGGGGAGAGGAGGGAGGAGACGGTTCTGTTGTGTTAAGCATAGGGCCATTTGAAGAGTAAGACAAAAATACTGTAAAATATTGAAGGTTGATGGCACCTTAGATTTTCTTTAGTCTTACCACTCATTTTAAAGATGAAAGAACTTCATCCAGCTGTGAGGTGAAGTGACTTGCCAGAGGCCACGCAGCTAGGTTCGCAGTGCAGTGGGGGTGGGGCGAGGAGCTCTCCTCGCAGTTCACAGGCAGTACTGTTCGTCTCCCCGCCAGTTCTGGGTGCATCCTCCGGAAAAGACTAGTGTACTCTGGTGGGGCACTGGACTGTGCTGGTGGGGACCAACTTCCTCTTCTGTCCTGCATACAGAGCCGATTCAAGGCCAAGGGGGGCCTCTAGGCCCCACTCTGCCAGGACTCTTCGCACTTCCCTGGACCACCAGAGCTTTGGTGCTCAGGGTGTCTCCCAGGAATCAGATATTCTCACGCACTCCAAGGTGTGTTAATGATTTCATCTTGGAACCTCTCAGAGTATAACATTCAGTAGGTCTCAGGAAGAGTAGCTAATAGTAGACTTTTAGGAATTTACTACTGATATTTGTGAGGGGCAGGGGAGTTCACCTGTGTCCTCTCAGTCACACCTCATCTAAGACCATTCTAGTTTTAGGGGCAGTGAAATTGTTGGGGGATGGGGTGGGAAACCCTGTCTGTTGTCAAAACCATTCTGCAGCTCAGGGAAGTATGCTGGGAAGACATCACTGTTCCTCACAGGGAAAGCTAAAGGGGATTTCCTGGTAGTTTACAGGAGAAGACCAAGAAGTGAAATGAATGTCAAGGCACAGCTTGTCAAGATCTCAGTGTTCACACTGCCTGATGGAATGACACTTCCTTCTTCCCAGCCCCTGGCTCAGTGCAGACATCCACGGGTGCTGGGGAGAATGGAGCTGCCAGACAACCAGATTTGGAGGCACAGGCCCTCTGTGTGACCATGTGAATCCCTCACTCTGTGAGCTTGCTGTTGCCTCACCGTACTCCCCTGCACTGGTCTTGAAAAGATAATATTTTATCTCGCCCCGTATTTGACAAGCACTTCATGTTGTAGGCCTTTGTTTTGTTGCTTAAGTCCTGATTGTTTTTTGGCTCTATGTGCAGAATATTAGCTCCTGGGACAGCGAGGTGTGTGTGTGTTTTAATCTCTATTTGTGAACACACTAAAACAATAAAGTTCCACAGCTGGATCTGGGCATCTGAGTTTGGTAGTATTTGGATTCTGAAGGCCTGGATCCCATAGTATCTAGGCTAAAAGTTTTTCAAGTTGTTTAAAGTCATAGAAACTTTGTGTTAAAAAAAAAAAATCCCAGAATTGTGTCTAAGAATGATATCTATATCTGTATCTGTATCTCTATCTATCACTCTATCTACACTACTATATCGAGTGTAGATAATGTTAGAAAGGAGCCAAGGATGGGGAGTAGGTATAGGAAAGGGGTAAAGGAGGAAGATACATGTTATAATTTTTCAGGATAGCATGATTGACTTTTTTTTTCTAAATAAATATTTACTGTATCTAACACAAACATGAACAAACATATACATATATATACATATTTAAAATATCAGATAATAAAGCAGAATTCATACCCATTTATAACAGAGATCCCTGGTCTCTAATGATCAGGTGCTTCAAGGAAGAAGCCTGGCATCCTACACGAGAGTCTGGTTGCCCCTGCTAAGGCTTCAAGCCAAGTGTTCGGCTTACCAGCAATGTCAGCCTGGGAATATTACTTCCTATGGGCCTCAGTTTCCTGCTCTGTAAAATCAGGGGAAATACTGTTATCTCAGATGATTGTGAGAATAAAACAGAATATTAAATGGCTTGGCACATGGCCAGCATTCAATAAATGTTAGTGCCCTCATAATCTTCTAACCCTGTGTGTTTACAAAGCACTTGCACATTATTATGGACTAAATGTTTCTGCCGCTCCAGAACTCATATGTCGAAACCCTAAGTCCTCATGTGATGGGATTTGGAGGTGGGGCCTTGGGATATAATTAGGTTTATATGAGGTTGTGAGAGTTGGGCCTCCATAATGAGATTAGTGTCCTCACAAGAATAGACACCAAAGCTCTCTCTCTACCATGTGAGTATTCAGCAAGAAGGCACCCATCTGCAAGGTAAGAAAAGAGTTCTCACCAGGAACTGAATCATCTAACACTTTGATCTTGGACTTCACAGCCTCCAGAACTGTGAGAAATAAATGTCTCTTGTTTAAACCACTCGGTCTGTGGTATTTTGTTATAGCAGCCCGGGCTGACGAACACACACGATGGTATTTCATGTGTATAACCTTCAATTCTGGGAGTAGGTAAGGTTGGCTCAATTCTTACTTTATGGATGGGGAAGCAGAAGGCTCAGGGAAGTCATGAAGCCCAACATTTACAAGGAAGAGTCTGATTCAGCCCATGTCTCTACTGTCTAACACAGCGTTCTTCAGTGATGCCATGCTGTCTATCTCTATGATGGTGGGGGCTGTAATGTCAGAACCAGAGATGGTGTGGGGTTTCATTTTATTTCGTTGTTTCTGATTCGATCCCTTATTTGGATGGCAGCAGTGCTTCTCAACCTGGGATGATTTTATCCCCCAGGGAATATATGGCAATGTATACAGGCATGTCTGTTTGTCTCCTTTTTGATTGGACTGAAAGGTGCTACCAGCATCTAGCAGTTAGACACCAGGGATGTTGACCCTCCTACAGTGCCCTGGGCAGCCCTCACAGTTGAGGAACCCCGGGTTGTGGTAGTACAATGGAATGTGTCCTTCACTTAGAGATGACCGTACTTGGACTGTTTGCCTTCTGCCACGGACTCTGCTGAGTTTGGGGAGAAAATGTCTTGCTGTAAAGTACAGTATAAAGCTACAAGAGGAAAATGCAACCAGTTCTCAGAAATAAAAGTCCTTGAACACTTTTAAACAATGTTATGGCATTGACAAAATCATATTAAAATAGTAGGAAATACCTCAGATAAATGATTTCTCAATCCCATTATCTAATTAAATCATCCTCATACATTCTAAGAATTTGAGACATCCAAATCCTAAACTTGTTAGTAAAGATGCACAAGAGTCTAAAAGATGACTGTGTGATCCTACAGAAATGACAAAACATGTTCTAGAACACTCCTCATAAGTCCTTTATTAAAGAAACAAACTGAAACTTGGATTAATTGGATCCCCGGCTAACTGCAACTGCTATTATCTTGTTTAACAGAAAAGATAGTAGTGGCAGGGAAAATGAATTTATGAAGGGATTTAATTGTGCCATTTTCTGGGGTCAGTACAAATCCGCACCCCCCCCCCCCCCCCCCAGCAACTGGAACAATTTGGTATATGACAGGAATGGTACTAGGGCCTTGTGGCACTCGGTTTTCCTGGACTGATCTAGCCTGACTTTGCCAAGGCAAGATAATAAACTTTTGTAGAAACACAGAGGAAAGGGGGAGAAATGTTTAAAAAATGTTTTCCAGGGGTTCCACATCAATTGTCTGGAAAAATCAATACTCCAGGTGCTCTAGTTAATAGGGTTTTATTGCAAAACACTTTGCATATGTGCAAGGTTGACCCATGGGCTTGACGAGGGTGCAATGGGTATACACTTCAGGAAATACATTTTACTAGAGTAAAGTAAAATGTTTGGCTAGCGTTTACTGCGAGGAACTCAAAGACTGTATCCTCAGCAGAGCATCCTGGGAGGTGTTAGGCTGGGGGATGTTTGATGACCTTCATGATTCCTCCCCCAAAACACACTCAGATTGTGGCAGAGGAATTCTGCCTTTTGAGGAGGGGATCCAGGGAAATCAGGGAAGGTTCTGAGTGGTAGTTTGGCAAATTTTTTGTTTTTAATAATTTTTTTCTTTTAGAAAAATTTGAAATCCACGGGCCGGAGGGGGGTGAAGAACCACGATAGTGTTTTGAAAACTGTAATGAACACTGTGTACTTTTTACCTAGATTTTCCAACTGCAATCATCTTGCTACACCACCTCCATATCACTTTCTCTGTATAAACACAGTGCCTTTGTGACAAACCATTCAAACCGTCCATAAGTAGGCTATACACATCATCACACTTTACTCCTTAGTACTTTAGCATGTGTCTCCCAGGAAAAAGATAACTCTCATGCACAGTCATATTATTAACAAACCTAAGAAAATTAACATAAATTTAATATTATCACCAATAGTCCATACTCAAACATTCCTAATTGTCCTAATAATGCCCTCTTTAACTTTTCGCTATTCATTGCATGATATGTCCCTTTAGTTTCTTCTAATCTAGAACAACCTTCAAGTGCTTCTCTGTTCTGCATGACATTGAAGCTTTTGAAGGGCCTGAGATTGGTTATACCATTTCCTCAGGACCTGAATCTTCAGGTCAAACAGTTCTGGCAAGAATATCACACACGTGATGGTGTGTGTACTCACTGTATCCCACAATGAGGCATAAGATATCAGCTGTCTCACTACTGGGGATGTGAAGCTTGACTATTTGGAGAAGGTGGTGACCACCATATTTCTCCATTGAAAAGCAAATTTACTCTCCCCACCCTCCCAATTAATCAGTCACTTTTGGGGTGATACCTTGGGATTTTGTTTTTGACACACATTGATGATCTTTGCTTGAATCAATTATTATATTGGAAGGTTTTTTAATTTTATTAGTCTTTTTACGTATACTAGTCAGCATTCTTGTTCAAAAAGAGATTTCACTTTTGTTCCTACTTCTTTTCTTTCCCCTTCCTTCCCCTTCCCTTCCTTCCTTTTCTCTCTCTGTTTTTGAGGTATCAGTGTGAACTTATGCACTTTTTCAATGATAGTAATTTACTACTACTGTTACTCTTTTCCCTATTGTCCCAAATTTGGACAATGAAAGCCACTCAAGACATGTCCTCTGTTCCTTTGACCTGTCTCCATCAGTGTTTGTACACTTGTTTTCTTTCTTGCTTATGCTCCTTAGGATCTTTTTGTTCTTTCCCTGTCCAGGCCTGAAATCAGTGTTTCTCAAAGAATTCTGGTTCCTGTTGTGGGGGGGGGGGGGGGCGGTATTTAGAAATACATAGGCATTTCATACTTACACACTTGATGCACATAGAATGACGCAGAATTTTTCCTCAGCTTCTCTCGTTCCATACTTTTATTTTCCTTCCCTTGTAGTGAAAACCCTGGCTCCCTACAACATTAATTTATTTACACATTTACTCTATATGACATCACAAACAAAATAGTTTTAAAATTACAATGCAGGGAACCTGGCTGGCTCAGTCGGAAGAGCATGCAACTGGATCTTGGGGTTGTGGGTTCAAGCCCCACGTTGGGTGTAGAGATTACTAAAAAAATTAAACTTTAAAAAGAATAAAACTACAATGCCAATACCACTAAGAAAAGCAAGGCTAATTGTAAATTTCACCATTTCTTTGCAATCCTTTTTAGACTATATACCCTAATGTTTAAATTACTTGAAATGATTGTTTTTCTGTCTACACATTTGTTTTGGATTTGATATAGAGTTAAGGTCATTTGTTACTGTTTGTATTCAGTTCTAGAGTTTGCTTTTTACATCATTTGTGAATTTTATCTTTTGGCAATGTAAACCTTAATATGGTTCAAAAGTCAAAGCTATAACGAAAGATAGATTCAAAGAAATCTCATTCTATATTCCCTCCACCCCATTCCAGGTAAGCATTTTTATTAGTTTCTGGTTTCTCATACCTATTTTTCCTGTTCATAAAAAGTAAATGAATATGTGGATATATTCCTATTTTCCCATATTTCTTTTATAGAAGGCAGCATACTCTATAACCTCATAAACAGGTTAACATAACGTATAGCATGTAGAATGCTGATTGAGCTGGGATTTCAGTCTTCTGCCCTTGGACTGACATTTACACCTTTGGCTTCTCGGACTCTCTTCAGCAGAGCTGTGGCAAGAGTGGCTTCCTCAAGGGATGGTTTGCTAATGCCTTGGAGAGAAGTACAGGGTCAGGATGACCAAAAAAGGAAGGGGCTGCTTTGTTAGGTTGGAAAATGCCACATGAAAACAAAGCCCTTTCCCCAAGGAGCTCTTGGAAAGGAAATCATAAACACGAGTCTTTGAAGCAGACTCTCCTGGAAAACCATTTATTGCTATAGCTTCATGGGCTTGGCTTTGGAATCCTGTCTCCAGCACAGCTCTAGTTCCAATTTGTTCTGCCCTGCCCAAGAAATTGGGTCATGTCCCCACCAGGGTGTTGGCCACTCAGATAACTTTTAGAGACCAAAACAAGTTAATAGTGCACGTCTCTCTTGGTGTCCTATGTAGAGAATCCATGTCTTTTTGAAACACATCTGGATGTTGGCCAGGGTCACCACATGCCCATCTCAAAAATGTTACATTGTGTTCAACAAGGAACCAGTTTAACTCTGGGTCCCAGGCTGAATGAAAGCCAGAGAGGCTTTTTGCCCATGGCATGAATGTTGACCTGAAGACTGATGATCTCTTGGGGAATCACTTTTATCATCTGCCTCCAAAAAAAAAAAAAAAAAAAAAAGGGCAGAATTACCTAATGATTATGAAGCATATGACATAGGGAAAGAGTTTGTCTTTTCCCAGGCTCCCTTGTACAGAGGCTAGAGATGGTGGCAAGCATTATACTCTCCATTTTTAGATGGGGGTTATGGGTGTTCTGTAGACTACACCCCTATCTTTCCCCAGATCTCTTTGACTTTCTCAGTGGGAATGTGATTCAAGAAGATAGATAGTGGGAGAAAGAGGAAGAGGAACTAAAATTTGTCGAGTTGCCCTCTATGTTCTACAATATACTTTCTTTGTGAAAACCTAGCAATAACCCTAGCAATAATTATTCCTCTCTGTGTTCTGTAGAAGAGGCAACTGAGTCTCTCTCATACTGAATGGGTTGCTCAAAGGTCGCGAGGTGGGGAGCCAAATTTGAACCTAGGTTTACCAGCCCTTTCCAGTAAACCACACAACCTCTCCACATTGGTGTTATAATAAAAAATCCTAATAGAAGTGAAAACGTTGGGAAAGAAAAGAAAAATGCCCAACACTGGGAGCAGGGGCAATAAATGGTACTCCTTTCTTGTCCATTCTGTCTTTCCATTATCACAGGACTCGGGGTGGAGGGCAGGTGGTGGAAGGGGGTGCTTCTGCCGCAGGAAGTAAAAGGAAAGCAAATGAAGGACAGCTGAAGGACACTTTTGAGAATCTGGGGAGAAGGTCAAAAGGGAATGATCTCTTCCTCTCTCTTCTTTATCTTCTATTGTTAAGACTTAAGCCCAGGGTGCATTCAGCTCCAAAGACACTTTTGACAGTTGATAGCTAAGAATAGTGGTTCTCAAACTTTTTGGTCTCAGGGTCCTCTTACTTCATAAAAATTATGAAGGAAGCCTCAGTGGGTTTGTTTATGCAGGTTACATTATTGATATTTACTAAGGCAGAAATTAGAGAAAAGTTTACACTATTTCCTAGCTCATTTCATAGTAATAGTACACCTATTATGTGTTAACTTAAATAACATATTAATAAAAAAAGACTATATTTAAAAAAAATAATGGGGCTTCTTTTAGACTGGCTTTTTTTTCTTGTTTGCAAATCAAGATGTGTGGCTTAGAAGATGGTGGCATTCTCGTATTTTCTCTTGTATTCGGTCTGTTGCCACACACTTGAAATATATGAAGTACACGTGGTAGGAGCTTCATATAGATATATAGTTGGAAAAAAAGAGAATATTTTAATAGCAGTTTCAGATAATTGTTACTATTCTTTGATACTTCACCACAGCTTAACAAGTGGTGGTTTCTTTCTTTTTTTTTTTAAAAGATTTTATTTATTTATTCATGAGAGTTAGAGAGAGAGAGAGGCAGAGGCAGAGGGAGAAGCAGGCTCCCCACGGAGCAGGGAGCCTGATGCGGGACTCGATCCCAGGACCCTGGGATCATGACCTGAGCTGAAGGCAGACGCTTAACCGACTGAGCCACCCAGGCGTCCCACAAGTGGTGGTTTCTTAAAGGTTAGTGCAATGTGGAATGTGAAATCTTATCAATGAACTTTTTTGTGCTTAGTGAAATTGAAATCTATGGTCTATCTTGCATTTTCGATATATCTTTATTCAGGGATGATTTTGTAATTTTCCTACATCGGCTGTTAGGAAGATATGAGCTCGCTGAGTCATACAAATCTTACAAATGTTGATTGGTTTCATTCAAAAAAAATCACATTTATTAATCACTAACCTCAACAGCAAAGTCTCTAAGCACTGGAAAGCTATCAAGCTGATAGTAGCAGATGCAAGTTTTCCAATATTTTTAGTTTTTCTTGAAAGTTCAAATTTTACCATTGGCAACAAATGCTGATAACTCTTTCTTTTCAAATGACAGGCTCACTTTGTTCCTGTTCAAGAAAATGTCTGCCAAACATGCAAATCTAAATCACCATAGTATTGTGGCTAGTCATTCTTTCAAGTAAAAATGGTGCTCCGTGAAACAAGCAGGTAGTTCAGCTCAAGCTCAAACAATCACACAAGTGCTATTCCTCGAGACAACCATTTTGGTTTGTGCCAGAAGTGCTTTACACATACCTGATTTTGTCACATTGAATATTTAAAAAAACATGCTTTGGTTGAGCTCAGGTCATGATCTTGGGGTCCTGGGACTGAGTCCTTCATCAGGCTCTGTGCTCAGCAGGGAGTCTGCTTGAGGATTCTCTCCCTCTGCTTCCTCCCCCAGCTCTCTCTCTTTCTCTAAAATAAAAGGATAAATCTTAAAAAAAAAAAAAAAGACATGCACTCTGAAGTCAAAATTTACTACTTTTTTCATGCTTCATCAAGGACATCCCAAAGAAAAACTGCCATTTTTGTGTACGGGGTTGAAGAATAGGACTACCAGCTGAGTTTGGTGCTGCTTCCTTGATTTGTGTTAGTCATTAGCAGCTGTATTCACCACAGGTATCGTGCCATGACTGTAAATGTCAACATGGTTCAGGATAAAACATGAGACATTTAAAAATTATTCAACACTTCGAGCATTTCAGTCCCACTTGTGTTTGCTGCCAAGCACTTATATAAAACATCTTTGATCATTAGTAGATGCTAATATCTGCAGAATTCAAGCAAACCTATGTGTCTGCCCATATCTATAGCTTCATCAATAACAAAACAAAAATGCAATTTTGCGAATGAGATACGATCTCAATTTTCATGTTTACAGCTAAACAGTTTGTCAAGTTACTGTACTTTTGGAAAGTGACAGTTTCATTTCTTTAACCAACTTTTCATCCAGCGGGCATTCGGCAAGTGTCAAATGTAGAAGCTTTATTAAAGCCTTAGTTATTATGTTCCCTTCTCCAACCAGACACTGAATCTCAAAATGACATCACCATTTAACTGACACCAAAATGCTACCCCACAATGTTCTGCTGCATAAGACACAACAATTTAGGTTGTAAATTACTATCATCTATCAAACTGAAGGAAAGATAGCTGTCATTATATTTTTATTTTTTATTTACAATTTTCCCCAGCTTCTTTGGAGTAGTTTCTTTTCTTCCTTGAATCAAAGAACTCTCTGATATGAAGTGTTACCTTTTTTAGCATTCTTGAGGTGGACAGTATGCACAGCTGTGGGTTGATAAGTAGGTCTCCAATCTCCCTTTCTAAGCCAACAATCCATCCTAAAAGATGAGGAAAACATATTTCGGAAACATTTTTATTTTAGAATAAATGTTATTAAATTTCAACATGATATTTTGATAAAACTTACAAAGTTAAAAAAATTTTTTTAAAGTTAATGCAGAGGAAGGCAAAAATTATATTCTTTTTGTTGATGTGCTTCCATATAGGTATGAAGAAAAGTTGGGGATTTTAAAATAATGACTTACTGGATGGGAAGGAGATAACATGGATTTTAGATGGCATAACTGAAGGTAGCTAGGAATATCTCAGTAGAAGTCTTGAGAACTAACTGAGCTAATCTTACATGTTTATATCCTAAAACTACAACTTTAAAAAATTCTGAAAACCCCAAGAACACACAAACACAGATTCATTAGCCATCAGAGCAGTGAAATCATCGCACACCATGTGGCTTGAGGAATTACCTCTATATGTTTGTGACAGAATATAAGTAAAAATGGTGAAGAACATCTTAGTGATACAATGAAAAGAATGATGACCTTATGGATCCCCAGGAAGAACAAGAGCAGCTGGTTGTTTCAGAAATGCTGCATAAGAGGGAACTCATCAAAGATCAGAGAAAAGAAAGAAAAGGTTAGCTATTTAGGATAATTTTTTGTGATCTTTAAGGGAGAGAGCTAAGGGGACTTGGGCTTCTACATGGTTGGCCTGAGTCAGTAAGCAGAGAGGAACTTGGATACAATGGCCCTATCAGGAATAGAGGATATTTTGTTGTGTGATTCTAAGTTGTAAAATATTGCTGGCCTGGGTACCAGTCTCATGAAGTGTTGGGAACTCGTGACAATCATCAGTTAGCGTGAGGCCCTATTTTAAAGGTGAAAAGGGGAGAAAGAACAGAAAAAAAACCCTGCATTTGAAGGAATGATTTTCCCCCTCCGGAACCTTCAGATCTCTAGTTCAGACTTGTCTTTTTGAAATCACACTTTAAAAAGATTGATTGTTTATTTCTTTACCAGTGTTCTCTCTTTATAGTTTCTGATTCTCATCCCCACATGTCCATTTCATTGTTTAGGATTTGGATCAGGATTGACAAGTGGTACGGAAACCATGCTGACCCAAAGTTCAGTAGGGCATATCTTAGTCCATTTGGGCTGCTGTAAGAAAATACCATAAATTGGATGACTTAGAAACAAACATTTCTCATGATTCTGGACACTGGGAAGTCCAGGATCATGGAGCCAGCATATTCAGTGTTTGGTGAGGGAGTCCTGGTTTATTAAACAATTTTCTGTGTCCTCATGTGGTAGAAGGGGCAAGCTAGTTCTCTGGGGTCTCTTTTGTAAGGGCACTAATTCCATTCATGAGGCTCCACCCTTATGACCTAATCACCTCTCAAAGATCCCACCTCCTAATACGATCACTTTGGGGGTTAGGATTTCAACATACGAATTTGGTTGGGGACACAAAGCATTTCATCCTGGTCCCCCCAAATCCATATCCAGTTCACACGTACAATGCATCCATTCTATCCCCCAAAGTCTTAACTCGATCTGGCATTAACTTGAAAGCCTAAGTTCACAGTCTCATCTACATATCATCTAAATCAGATATGGGTGAGATGATTCATCCTGGGGCAAATTGCTGTCCAACTGTGAACATGTGAAATCAAACATGTTTATGTGCTTCCAAAATATAACAGTGGGACAGGTGTATGATAGACATTCCCATTCCAAAAAGGAGAAAATGCAAAGAAGGAAGGTGTAACAGGTTCTGAGCAAGTCCAAAAAACTTAAGACCCAGTGAGGTGGAGTCTGCCTCCATGGCTCCACTGGGCATTGCCCTAGTGGGGACTCCCTGCCTGGATGGTCCAGCCTCCAGAGTTTCCATCCTTTGAAATCTAGGTGGAAGAGGTCGTGCCCCCTTGGTTTCTGTACTCTTAGTGCAGTGAAGATGGCACCATAAAGATGCTGCTGAGGATGCTGCCATGGTTTACCATGTGTGCGCCCTGGAGGGGTGACACCTCAGCCTTCACTGAACCTGGGGCAGCCTGGGAGCAAGGCATCAGAAAGCAGGGAGGAGAGCCTTGAAATTGTTCTGTCCTGTGGGCGCTTGCATTCTGGGCTGGTGATGAGAGGAGCAGCCCTGGGAGATCTCTAAAATGCTTTCAGGGCCATTCTTCTATTATCTTGAATACTAGGTTCTGGTTTATGTTTAGATGTCCCCATTGTCTTGAAGAATAACTTCTAGCTTCAGCTCAAGAGGTCAATCTGTACACTTTATTAAATTTGGCCACACCTTTGTGTTCTATCCCAAATAAACTTGCTTATTTTTTACTATATAGATAAGGTGAGAATTTTTCCAATTTTTAATTCTGCTCCCCTTTTGATGAACAATTACATCCTTTAAGTCATTTTTCTGTTCTTGTTTTTTACTGTAAGTGTTCATAAGAAACCAAGCTGCTCCTTCAGTACTTTGCTTGGAAAATTCCTCAGCCAAATACTCGATTTCATTGCTCAAAAGTTCTACTTTCCACAGAACATGAGGACATGAACACAATTCAGCCAACCTTTTTGCCATTTTGTAGTAAGGATCGCCTTTCCTCCAGTTTCCAATAACACATTCCTCATTTCCATCCAAGACCTCTCAGAATAGCCTTTAACATCCATACTTCTACCAACATTCTGTTCATGACTACTGAGGCATTCCTTAAGACGATTAAAGCTCTCTCTATAGCTCTCCTCATCTTCTGAGCCCTCACCAGATTTGCCTTCCATGGTCTGTTCATGGCAAAGCAGGCTTTTTTTTTTTTTAGTTTTTTTTTAAGATTTTATTTATTTGAGAGAAAGAGTGAGTGAGTGAGAGAGAGAGAGAGCTCATGATCAGGGGGAGAGGGAGAAGCAGGCTCCCCACTGAGCAGGGAGCCTGATATGGGACTCAATCCCAGGACCCTGAGATCATAACCTGAGCCGAAGGCAGCCGCTTAACCGACTGAGCCACCCAGGTCCCCCAAAGCAGGCTTTTTCTAACATGCACCTCCAGACTCTTCCAGACTATGCCCATTACCCAGTTCCAAAACTCTTCCATATTTTTAGATATTTACCACAGTAACACCCCCATTTCTCAGCACCAATTTTTTTTTTCTAAGATTTTTTTTATTTATTTGCGAGAGAGACAGAGAGCATGAGAGGGAGAAGGGTCAGAGGGAGAAGCAGACTCCCCGCTGAGCGGGGAGCCCGATGCGGGACTCGATCCCGGGACTCCAGGATCATGACCTGAGCCGAAGGCAGTCGCCTAACCAACAGAGCCACCCAGGCGCCCTCTCAGCACCAATTTTTGTCTTAGTTCATTTGGGTTACTATAACAAAATGCCATGGACTGGGTAGCTTATAAATAGCAAAAATTGATTTCTCACAGTTCTGGAGGCTACAGTTCAAGATCAGGATGCCAGCATGGCTGGGTTCTGCTGAAGACCCTTTTTTGGGGTGCAGATTTTCTTCTCTCTGCGTCCTTACATGGTTGAAGGGGTGAGCTAGCTCTTTAGGGTCTCTCTTATAAAGGCATTAATCCTAATAATGAAAGCTCTGCCCTCTGACCTAATCACATCCCATATTAGGGCCTGCCTCCTAATACCATCATGTTGCAGATTATATTTCAATATATACATTTTGGGGGCTCATGCAACATCAGACCATAGCAAGGTGTAATGTTGGGTCTTCAGTGCCAGTGATACTGTCCAGAAAGGAATGGTATTGTTTAGAAAGAGCAGGTGCCCTTTTGATTCATTCTTACCCCATCAAATTCTAACTGGCCTACTCACAGTTTCCACTGCTTTTTACTTCTTTATTCCCCCCAACCCTTCATTCCATTAGAGGATTTTTAAAAAAGATTTTATTTATTTATTTGACACAGAGAGAGAGAGAGAGAGAGAGAACGAGCAAGCAAGCACAAGCAGGAGGAGCAGCAGGGGGAGAGGGAGAAGCAGACTCTGCACTGAGCAGGGAGTCCAACTCGGGGCTTGATCCCAGGACCCCAGGATCATGACCTGGGCCGAAGGCAGACGCTTAACCAACTGAGGCACCCAGGTGCCCCTCCATCAGAGGATTTAAGTTGAATTAAAAACAAAACAAAAATATAAACAAACAACAGTAAAACTCTATAGCAGGCACAGTTCATTAGAACTTTCTAAATGATGAAAATGTTCTATATCTGTGCTGTCCAACATGGTAGCCACTAGCCACAGTGTCTGTTGAATCCATGAAATGGCTAGCACAACTGATTAATTGAATATTTTAATTTAATTTAACTTAAATAGCCACATGTCACTAATGCCTACCATATTTGATGGCACACTTCTAGAAACCTTTGGCCTAAACCAATCTTTCCAGTTTCATTTCTTATCTCTGTACTTCTAAGCTCCTTGGGTTTTGTGATACTGTGATTTAAAATGGGGCTGAGGAAAGTGCTGGTATTAGTTCTTCCCCCTATCATCTTAACTTTTCCGCCCCCTACTTGATGCAGTGGTCATATGACCAGGGATGCAACTACAAGGGCTGGTAGCAGGGATGATTCCTAAGGGTGTGATGGGGCAGGATGAGCCTTTACCTCATCTGACAAAACTGGGATTAACAATGACTGCAGCTATATTGCCTGGTAGTAAAGATATCCCTCCAGTTCTGTACCTGTGTAACCTTACCCTATGTGAACAGGAGTGGACTGAGGGGGAGGGACTTGCTAGATTAGTATTCCTGCCTGCAATCTAGACCAGCACGGTGCCCTACCCTAATGGCCCTTCTAAAGGCAGAAAAGTTTGGGTGTAAATGGAGAGAAGGAAAAACAGTAGCTGGATAAATGGCTTATGTAATAAGGAAATCCAGTATTACATTAACATCTTGGAAGAGGCTCAGAACAAGAGATGATATTGTCTTAGTTTGAGTGTATCAGGTTTCCGAAGGGGTGAAGCCATATGTTGCTGACATCACTTCTGCTTTTGGATAAAATTGAATAGAAGCCTACAAATCTGAGTGATCTTGCCTTGGGAGACATTTTTAGAGGATATAATGATGTAATGAATAGTTATTAATGACTGAATGGGATTCTCATAATGTGGCAATATTTTTTTTTACTTTTATGATGATTTTCCTATAAAAGACTGTGTTCAAAGACCAGAGGGTAGACTGTGATATTGTGATTTACAGTGTTATAAAGAGAAACAGCAGTCCCCAAGTAGAGTCCCTTGTGCTAAGCCCCATGTCCTCAAACCGACTTAATACATAACCTAATTGCAGTTTCAACTCTCAGGATTGTACTGTTTTTTTTTCTTTTTAAAGATTTATTTATTTATTTGAGAGAGAGAGAGAGGGAGAGAGAGAGTGCGAGAGTGAGAGCATGCACGTGAGTGCAAATGGGGGAAGGGGAAAAGGGTGCGGGAGAGAATCTCAAGCAGACTTCCTCCTGAGCGGAGCCTGATGCAGGGTTTGATCTCATGACCCTGACATCATGACATGAACTGACATCAAGAGGCAGATGTTTCACCTGACTGAGCCACCCAGGGCCCCTCCCAGGACTGTAATCTTAAACCAGTCAATCTGGAATTTCCTGGTCAGTAGTGGTGAGGTAATCCACCTGTAGATCCCTTCTATCCCTCAAAGAAAGAGGAGGTAACCTGCTCTTTGTCCCCACATTCTTCTGCCTATAAAAGTCTCTCATTTTGTACAGCTCTTTGGACGTCCTTTCTATGTGCTAGATGGAATGCTGTCCAATTTATGAATTGTTGAATAAAGCCAATTATATCTTCAAATTTACCCAGTTGAATTTTTTAAAAATAGTAATAAGAAATATATATTTAGGCTTTATTCCTGTTTCTGACACAGAGCTCTTAAAACACATGGAATTTTCTAAGTGATAAAGGTGTCTGGTTATGTTAGTGAAGTGACTTTAGGACTGCACCTAGGAATGGGGCTGTTGTCAGTAGAGCCAGCCATGTTATTAGCAGATTGGGTTGAACTTTCAGTCCCAATCTCTACCCCTGACCTCTGGGGAGGGGTAGGACAGGAGATTAAGTTCAATCCCTAATGGCCAATGATTTAATCAATCATGGTTATGTAATGAAGCTTCCATAAAAACCCCAAAAGCCTGGGTTTGGAAAGCTATTGGTTGGTGAACATATGGAGATTTGGGGAGAGTGGTGTCCTCATAGAGGGCATGGAAGCTCTGTGCCCTTTCCCCATACCTTGCCCTATGCATCTCTTCCACCTGGCTTTTCTTGAGTCATATCTTTTTTTTTTTTTCTTAAAGATTTATTTATTTATTTGACAGAGACAGCGAAAGAGGGAACACAAGCAGGCGGAGCTGGAGAGGGAGAAGCAGGCTCCCCGCTGAGTAGGGAGCCCGATGCGGGGCTCCATCCCAGGACCTTGGGATCATGACCTGAGCCCAAGGCAGATACTTAACGCCTGAGCCATCCAGGGGCCTCAGAGTCATATCTTTTTACAGTAAGTCAGTAATCTGGTAAGTAAATGTTTTTCTGAGTTCTTTCAACCACTCTAACAAATTAATTGACCCATGGAAGAAGTCATGGGAACCTCCAATCTGTAGCCAGTAGGTCAGAAACACAGTGGTGGAGGGGGTGGTCTTGAGGGACTGAGATCTTAACCTATGGGATCTGATGCCATCCCCAGGTAGGTAGTCTCAGAATTGTTTTGAGTTGTAGGACACCAGCTTGTGTCGCAGAATTGCTTGATGGTGTGGGAACCCATTCCCCAAGATACACATTGTAATTGGGTGTTAGAATCATAGAAATAACTTATCTTTCCTCAAGCATTGATTCATGTTGTTTCCTCCATCTGAAATGCCTTTCTGAACTTTTTTGTTTGGTGAAATCTTACTTGTTGCTTAGATTACAATTGTAATGCTCATTCCCCACCCACCTCCCCTCCAGCAACCCTCAGTTTGTTCTCCGTAGTTAAGAGTCACCTATGGCTTGCCTCCCTCTCTTTTTTTTCCTTTCCCCTATTTTCATCTGTTTTATTTCTTAAATTCCACATATGAATGAAATCACAAAGTATTTGTCTTTCTATGAGTGACTTATTTTGCTCAGCATGATATTCTCTAGTTCTAGCCGCATCGTTGCAAATGGCAAGATTTCATTCTTTTTGATGGCCGAATAATATTCCATTGTATGTATGTGCCACATCTTCTTCTTTTTTTTTTTGAAAGATTTTATTTATTTATTGACACAGAGAGAGAGAGTGAGCACAAGCAAAGGAGGGTGCCACATCTTCTTCATCCACTTATCAGTTGATGGACCTTTGGGCTTTTTCCATAGTTTGGCTATTGTTGATAATGCTGCTACAAATGTCTATTTAAATTTAAGTTAACTAAAATGGAATGAAATTAAGAATTCATTTCATTAGTTTGTTTGCCATTCCAGGGATTCAGTAGCCACATGTTGCTACCCTATTGGATGGCACAGATATAGATTTGCATCATTGCAGAGAGATGTGTAGTTCTTTATCCTCAAATAGCTTAGAATTCGAACAAGAATAATGCACTTAAAAAATTGCCACTAAACTAATAGAGTATAAGTTAAATATCAGATGAATGGTATAGACATTAAATACTAGTAAACTACTAGTGATAGTGAATGATAATAAAGATCTTTGTATCACCTATGTATCACTAGGGTTTTCACTGTTTAGAAGGGAAGAAACACTGATCTTATCATGGGCATGTCAAGGCAATAAGGCTCATGGGCACATTCAAAGCTAGGATGTGAAAGGTAGAACCAAAAACCAGTTGGTGGGTTGACGAATCAGGGGGTTGGGAAGAGACTGTAAAACACCAGAGCCTCTTGGGATGGTAATAACAAGGGCCATGACTAAGGAGTTAGATACTGGATGAATTAGCAATTCAGAGCCAAAAATTAGAGAAGATTTGTCAGGTAAAATGTGGGCACTAAGGATTTTCTTGGACTGGTGTCTGCACCTCTGTTAAATGATTGGGAAATTAAAAAAATTTAAATTATTTGTTTATTTATCTGAGAGAGAGAGCTCGAGTGAGCAGTGGAGAGGGGGGGCAGAGGGAGAGGGACAAGCAGAGTGCACCAATTGCAGAGCCCAACATGGGGCTTGATCCCACAACCCCAAGACCACAACCTGAGCTGAAATCAAGAGTCAGACGCTCAACTGACTGAGCCACCCAGGCACCCCAATGAATAGGAATCTTAGAACTGCATTAAAGGCATGGTTTCAATCAGATGGCAGACAATGCTCACTAATTGTTTATGAAATAAAACTAAACAAAATGTAAATGTAAGTTACATATATTTAGATATAAAATGTGTAAGTTATAAACCACATATATACTAAAGAGAAATATATGGATCTGGAGTAATACTTTTGGCCAACAGGAAGTTCTTATTATTGATAGTGGAATAAACACATAAGCAACTAGATAAAACAATACTGCTATATTAATATGAGCAAAAGATGGAGCCCACTGGTGAGTGTTTAATTCTGCTTTTTTTTAATGGCCACATTCTTCCGAATACAAATCCACCATTTGTGTAATGCTGTGAGGGTGCAGAGATATTTATTGGATAGGGGAATGGATGACTTCTTAATGAATGAACTTTATTCTGGTTTTTGTAATCTGAGCCTCACCTCATTACAGCTTGGAAGGATGCTTCCAAACTACTAATTCTAGACCAGTTTCACCCCTAAATACTTGGACAACTTTCCTTTCCTCAGTAAGCAATCATTCAACCACTGTCTAATGGGGCATCTATTGAGCACCCTGCATACTCTTGGGTGCTTTGGAAGATAACATGTAGGTCCTTGTCCTCAAAGAGCTTAGAATTTGAATAAGAACAATGTGCTTAAAATATGGCCACCAATCTAACAGAGTGTATGTTAAATATCAGATGAATGATATAGATATTAAGTACTAGGCCAATTCAGAGGAGCAAGGGATATTTTCCAGCTGGTGTGATCCAGCTGTTGTGATTAATGAGCATGAGGATGCCCAAGGGGATGGTAGCTAGGTCTGTTTTCTGAGGCCTTTACTGCTGACTTAGCCATTCCAGGAATAAGGAAACTGACTCGAGTGAAAAAGTAGCAGTCTGGCTTCTTCTTTTCTAGAAAACTGTTGGCAAGTGGACTTGCTATTGTAATTCAATGACCAGCAGCTTGACACAACTGTCACAGATTGTCCTTTTTTTTTTTTTTTTTTTTGAGCTTCTCCTGGATATGAAGTAGATCCTTTGGGAAGCTGCAAAAATTCCCTTAAGGTCACAAATGCGCCATTCTGCTGCCTAGTTCTTGCATATTACAAAAGGTCCCATTATTAATTGCTTACTTGGGAAAAACACAGATTCTTATCATTTATTTGTAATTCATGGTGATGTGAGGCAGGATCTGAATTTGAATTGCAGTTTTGTCATTTGCCAGCTGCATGACCTTAGAGAAATCAATCTCTCTGGTCTTTTCTCATTTTTCTCCCCACAAGTTTCTGCTTTTAATCCTGAGTATGTCAGTGTTACGTGACCTCACACAGGATCTGTTTATCCAGTAGTTACCGTTCGGCTTAATAAGGTCCAGGTTCTCTAGTTTATCTATGTTTCTTCTTTTTTTAATCAGGGAATTCTTTCTGTTTCTAGCTTCTCTTTGGATATAGATTTCATTATACTGTCTCCAATATAATTATCTCAAGAAGGGAGATAATTGAGCCTCTCTCAGGTGCACTGCAAATAAGGGCTAGACTTTTAAATACTCAGAGGGAAACACCCCACTTAAGTTTAATGTCTACCATGATTGTGGTATGGTACAGAGATACAAGTTTAATGTAACTGAAAGATTATTCAAACAAGGGTGGGACTCTTCATTTCTTTCTTCTCCACACTCTTCCTTTTGTTACTTAAATCTTAAGTTTCTCACCTGTGTTATTTCTCGTCTTCCTGAAGAATTTTTTTTAAAGACTGTATTTGTTTTAGAGTGGATTTAGGTTTACACAAAATTGAAAGGAAGGTCACCCCCACACCTGCACAGCCTCCCCTACTCTCAACATCCCCCACCAGAGGCGCCCACTTGTTGGAACTGATAAACCCACACGGACACACCATTATCACACAAAGTCCATAGTTTACATGATTAGGGTTTACTGTTGGTGTTGGACATTTTGTGGGTTTAGACAAATGTATATTGTTATGTGTCCATTATTACAGTATCATACAGAATAGTTTCACTGCCTTACAAATCCTCTGTGCTCTTTACCTGTTGATCATTCTCCCTGCATCTACCCCCGGCACCCACTGATCTTTTTACTGTCTCCATAGTTTTGCTTTTTCCAGAATGTCATATAGTTGGAATCATATAGTGTGTAACCTTTGCAGATGGGCTTCTTTCACTTAGAAATGTACATTTAAAGTTTTTCCATGTCTTTTCATGACTTGATAGTTCATTTCTTTTGAGCACTGAATAATATTCCATTGTTTGGATGTACCACAGTTTATTTATCCATTCACCCACTGGAGGACATTTTGGTTGCTTCCAAGTTTTGGCAAACATGAGTAAAGTTGCTATAAACATTTGTGTGCAAGGTTTTGTGTGTCCATACTTTTGAGCTTCTTTGGATAAATATCAAGGAGTGTGATTGCTGGATCATATGGTAAGAGTATGTTTAGTTTTATAAGAAACTGCCAAACTGCCTTCCCAAGTGGCTGTACCATTTTGCTTTCACACATTTGTGTTGCCACGCATCCTAGCCAGTATTTGATGTCAGTGTTCTGGTTTCGGTCATTCTAATAGATATGTAGTGATATCTTATTGTTGCTGTAAGTTACAGTTCCCCAATGACAAATGATGTAGAGAACTTCCTTTAATACTTCTTACAGTGCTGGTCTGCTGGCAATAAATTTCTTCAGCTTTTATTTGATAAAGTCTTTATTTCTCCTTCACATTTGAAGGATAATTTTCCTGAATATAGAATGTTAGGTTGGTGGGATTTTTCTTTCAACACTTAAATATTTTACCCAAGTTATTCTCGTTTACATGGTTTCTGATGAGAATTCTGTCCATTGTAATTCTTATCCTTGTTACTTTATAGGTAAGATGTTTTCCTTCACTCTGTTTCTTTAAAGATTTTGGTTTTGTCTTTGGTTTTCTGCAGTTTGAATATAGTATGCCTAGGTATAGATATTATTGATATTTATCCTGTTTGATATTTTCTGAGCTTCCTGGAGCTGCAGGTTGATATATATCATTAATTTTGGAAAACTTTTAGCCAGTATTATTTCAAATATTTCTTCCGCTCCAGTCTATTTTCTCCCTCTGGTATTCTAGTTATCTGTATATTACACTTTTGATATTGTCCCACAGTTTTTGGATGTTCTGGTCTTATGTTTTTAATTCCTTTTTCTCTTGGATAAAGAGAAAGTTTGGAAAGTTTCTATTTGACCTATCTTCAGGTTCATAGATTCTTTCCTTGGCCATGTCCAACTACCAATGAGCCCACTGAAGGCGTTCTTCATTTCTGTTACAGTTATTTTTCATTTCTAGCATTTTTCTTTAGATACTTTAGAGTTTCCATCTCTCTGTTTATATTATCCATCTGTTCTTGTATTTTTTTTTAATTTTTTTCATTGGAGTCCTTAACGTATTAATCATAGTTGTTTTAAACTCCCTGCCTGGTAAATCCAAGATTGATGTCACATCTGAGTTTAATTCTGATGCTTATTTTGTCTCTTCAGACTGTTTTTCTTGCTGCTTAGCATGACTTCTAATTATTTTGTTGAAATCTGGACATGATGTATTGGGTAATAGAAGCTGAGGTAAATTGGCCGTTAGTGTGATATTCTGTTTTAATCTCACCAAGAGTTGGGCTGTATATAATGTTACTGTAGCCATAGGTTCTGGAGGCTTTAAGCTCTTCTAATGTCCTTATTTTTGTCTCCCCTGTTGTCAGTGGGCTTCCCTAAGAACTCCTCCTCAGATAGTCTCCATCTCAAAGTTTGTACAGCTATATCCCATTGTTATTCTAATGGCATCCTGCTGGTGTTGTGGTAAGGTATGGGGGAGGAGAAGCATACTATAATCTTATGATTAAATTTTAGTCTCTTAGTGGACCTGTGTTTCTGAGCTGGGACCTTCACTAGTGTTTTTTAGCCTTTTTTTCCCCCACTCCTTAGGTGACACAGGAAAGTGAGGCAGGGGGTTAGGTATGAGAAATGCAGTTCACCCAACTGGGATAAAGTTGTAAAAAAGTATTTCCCCCTGGAGAGTAGGTCTTTGTTATGAAGATTGGTCAGGGTATATTTCATAATAGTTACTTTTCCTCTCCCCCTGCTGGATCCTGGGGGGGGGATCTTTCTTGGCTCTTAACAGTAAGAACCTAGTGGAATCCCTAGAAGTGAAAGTGTATGGTCCCTCTAAAGTTAAACTCCCAAGAGTTTCTCACTCTCAAGATAGTGCATACTCAGCCTTGAACAAGTCGTCAAAATTACCATGTAAGTGTTCTTACAAGTTTATGGCTCCAGCAGGTTCTGCTCCAGGTAGGCAGATCTCAGCCACGAGTCTGAATTTGCCTATCTTTTCAGATTTCAGATGTTAAAGAGTTACACTTTTTTTTTTTAATTTACTTAGTTAACATACAGTGCAATATTATTTTCTGGAGTAGAATTCGGTGATTCATTACTTACATACAAAACCCAGTGCTCATCACAACAAGTGCCCTCTTTAATACCCATCACCCATCTAGCCCATCCCCCACCCACCTCCCTCTCTCAACCCTCAGTTTGTTCTCTATCATTAAGAGTCTCTTATGGCTTGTTTCCCTCTCTCCTTTTTTCCTTTTCCCCCTTCCCATATGTTCATCTGTTTTCTTTCCTAAATTCCACATATGAGTGAGATTATACAGTATTTGTCTTTCTCTGACTGACTTATTTCACTTAGCATAATAAACTCTATCTAGCTCCATCCACATCATGGCAGGGATAAAGATTTACACTTTGACTTTTGTATTTGAACGGACTCTTGAAGTTAGCTGGATTTTGCATATGTGTCCTTCTCACATGCAAATCAACCTTGGCTCTAAAATTGCACTTGGTTTTCACGCCTTTTGTTTAGGTTTATTCTAGGGAGACATTGGGAACAGAAGGAAGGATGAGCTTTGCATTGTAATTTGCATTTGATGAATTCTTCAGTTTCTGTTTTATTTCTTAGGCTTATGGCAACAAGTTTTTGTAATTACAAAGGGACATCCTGAAAAATCTTATAATTCCTTATTCCTGTAATTCTTAGTTTATGGTTGAGATTAAGAAAATAGGAAGAAAGCTTATGTTGTTTTCTTCCAATAGAAGATGAGAACATTTGGTGCTAAAAACTCTCCATTTATTCTGTTATTTTCCCCATTTTTTTTTCTGTGGGATGGACTTATTCCAGCGACAGGTAAGTGACTGACCTATTATCAAATCAGAGTGGAAGGAAGAGAACCGGCTCTCTCTGTTCAGGTCAACGCTGGCTCGTGAGACTTGCAGGATTTCCTGTCCCTTCCCTCAGGCCATGCAGACGTGTGCGTTGTAGATATGTGTGCGGCAGTTGAATTTGTTAAACTGCATGGCTGTCCTAATGGGCAAAGCCATACAATCTACCAGTAACTGCCACCATGTAAGGTATATCTTAGAAAGTAAATCATTTAAGAATACTTTAAAGATATAAATGGTATTTTATTATTTTCTATTATAAAAAGAGAAAAATAACAAACCAACTTATTTTATAATTTCCCCTTTTTCATTATATTCATTGTATTACTTTTCTTCCTTTTTGCTCTGTTTTTCATATAACTGCATAATGTAACTGATAACATAGTAAAATTCTGGTCACAATTTTGATGTGTTGGTTTTTTCCCTGTACCACTAAGAAATTCT
This sequence comes from Neomonachus schauinslandi, assembly GCF_002201575.2. Classification (NCBI taxonomy): domain Eukaryota; kingdom Metazoa; phylum Chordata; class Mammalia; order Carnivora; family Phocidae; genus Neomonachus; species Neomonachus schauinslandi. The sequence goes on from NC_058404.1 coordinate 45,234,327, forward strand.
CAGACACCAGCTGGGTGTCTTACCATTCAACTCAATTCTGACACTATCTTCCCAGAGATAGCATCAGTACAAGTGGAGGGCTCTGTCCCACAAGACTGCCCTCTGCTTCAGATTCCAACCACAAGTCCACGTTGTTACTTATGCATCTAACAGCCTGGGTATAAATCAGAGCTCCCCACAACCCCCTCCTTGGATTTGACCAATTTGCTAGAGTGGCTCACAGAACTCAGGAGACCAGTTTACTCACTAGATTATTGGTTTATTACAAAGGATATTAAAGGATATGAATCAACAGCTGAATGAAGAAATACATATGCTAGGTCCCAAACAAAGGAGCTTCTGTCCCAACGGAGTGTGGGGACCTAACACAGTAGCACACGAAGAGTTCTGTTTCAGCAACCAGGAAGCTCTGAACCCGTCCTTTTGGGCTTTTATGGAGACTTCATTACAAAGGCAGGATTGATTAAATCATTGGTCATTGGTGATTGTTTCAACCTCCAGGCCTTCTCCTCTGCCTGGAAGTCAGAGGGTGGGACTGAAAGCCCTAGCTATCTATTCATGGTTGGTTCCCCTGGCAACCAGCACCCCCATCTTTAGAAAATTTCCCCAAATCATCTCATTAATATAAACTCAGCTGTAGTTGTGTTCCCCACAAATTTGTACGTTAAAGCCCTAATCCATAATGTGACTATATTTGGAGATAAGACCTTTAAGGAGGTGATTAAGGTTAAATGAGGTTAAAAGGGTGAGCCTTGATCCAATAAGACTGGTGTCCTTAGGGAAGAGGAAGAGATACCAGAGATTTCTCTCTCTCTTTCTGTGTCCAGCATGTTCAGGGGAATGGCCATGTGAGAACATAGTGAGAATGTGGCCATCTGCAAGCCAGGAAGAGAGGCCTCATTATAAACCAAGACTGATGTTGGACTTCTAACCTCTAGAACCATGAGAGAATAAATGTCTGTTACTTAAGCCATCCCATCTATGGTATTTTTTTTATGGCAGTCCTAGATGACTAATTCATCTATGCTGGTGCATAGTCTTTATAATCAATATTTCAATGGCTGTAATATTGGTCACTATATCAGAGTTTCCCAGGAGATTATTTTACAGAATGCTAGTCATGGGAGATGAGATCATGCAATAAACACATATAAAAATAAATTGTGTTCTGTGGTCAAATAAGTTTAGGAATCACTGGGCTAAACAAAATTAAGATGTCTTCATTTTATTATGATGTTCTGGAGCCTTTACTATACTAATATTCATTGTCAATCTTCAAAAGTCTGCATTGTATATAGAATATTTTTCTGAGATGGTATTCTATGGCACATTTCTAAAATTTTGCATTTTGTCCATATCGACTAAATTATTTTCCTATTTGGCATCCAAATCGCTTTTATTAACATACTTATAAAGGAATAAATGAATAAATTACTTTGTTCTCTTTGCACTGTAAATTTGGGTTGGACATGCACTTATAGTAAGTAAGCTATATGAAGCCCATCTAAAGGTATTTACCCTTAACTGAACTTTCCAAGATCATCATTAATTGAATTCCTTTTTTTTCAAATTTTTTTCCTTCAGATTGTTCATGAGCTTAGAAAAGGGCCCGAATAGGGTGAGAAATAGATTCTTTAAGACTTCCATGACATAATTTAAAGGCTGGGACAGTGTGATTTAGATATGATGTTTGGGGATTGTAAGTGAGAGTAATATGGGTGTGACACTAGATGGAGAAAACTAGAGTTATTCAACAATCTCAGTCCAAGAGTATGTGTGTGTATTTTTTTTTTTGAGAAATTTTGAGTGTTTGGGGGTGGATAACGAGGGGTAGAGAAAGGGTTGTTTTGAGGTCTATGGGGTAGTTAAAGTGTTACAGACTTCACTGCCTCTTCCTTAGTCCTCTGTTAGGTGATGGGACTTAATAATATCCATACCTATGAAACTCAGAGCACACATGGACTCCAAAAGCCTTGTAAAGTCAGTAGTGCACAAGGTGTTTACCACATTAGGGTGTTGACCGCAGAAGGTGAGTCAGACATCTGTATGATCTGTATCATTTAGATCTGTATCTACAGCTACATTTAGGTCTATATCTAGTGCTTTCGTTTGGGAGATCGTGAAGGAAGCCATGTGATTAACTGAGATGATTCAAGCCACACCATGAAATGAGAGCTATAAATATTCTGGTGTACAAGTAGCCTAAACATCACAATACTGTATCCATACTAACAATGAGGGGAATGGGGTTCTGTTCTTTTTCATTAGGAAACTTTTAATCATAAGTGGCTAAAATATAGTTTGTTTTAGTTCTATCCAATTTCTCTTCTTACATTGCCAAGATTTTGATAGTCCTCATTAATGTGAAGAAAATGATCAATAACTAATATGCACAATCAATCAAGTTTTACTTTCATTACCAAGTCTTTTTAACGGACTCCTTCAAGAGCACTCTCCATACACCTGGGCTCGCTTGTTCATTACTGTGGGACAACTCCTTTAATTTTCTCTCCAACACACTCTACATTGAATACTCTGTGCTTTGTATTGGGGTGTGTATTTGTGTTCTTCCCCATTCCTTTTATTTCATTATCTTTGGCAGGAAGAATAACTTCATGGGGATTCTAGCTGGGCAGAAATATGAATCCTATGTTTTCTAGCCATATTTTGTAATGCTTATTCACCAACACTGCATTCTAAAGGATGCTGATTCATCCCAGGCCTGAGGGGCAATAGTCATATTTTGTCCCATATACCCTCACCCCTCCAATCACATCTGATTGGGAACATGGCCCAAAGCAACCTGGTGTTTTGTTAGGGTAGAGAAATAATGTGGTCCTGAAAGTAATTTAAAAATAGGTAATTTACTGGGGCACCTGGGTGGCTCAGTTGGTTAAGCGACTGCCTTCGGCTCAGGTCATGATCCTGGAGTTCCGGGATCGAGTCCCGCATTGGGCTCCCTGCTCAGCAGGGAGTCTGCTTCTCCCTCTGACCCTCCTCCCTCTCATGCTCTCTGTCTCTCATTCTCTCTCTCGCAAATAAATAAAAAAATCTTAAAAAAAAAATAGGTAATTTACTGAATGTGCTTTTATGATGAGCTGCCACCCAATAGGAAAAGGGACGAGGTTCATCTGGCCTGCAGTCTCAGTGCAGTGGGATTTTGACAGAATTCTTGGTTAGGTACTTTGCTTCTTTAACAGTATTTGATATTGTTTGATAATAATTTCCTTAATGACACCTGAATGCTTTTTATTTTTTAACTTATGGCTGTATTACATTGCCAAGTATTATGACATTGTAAAAGGGTTTATTGAGACGGACTGAACCTACATTATGAATTCCTTGTGTGTGGCTGTATTATGGTTGTATTATGATATTATAAAAGGGTTTATTGAGACAGACTGAACCTACATTACATATACAATTAACATATTAATATAGCATAAAGAGATGTAGATATGACCACAAATAATGTACTGCATGAGAATGAAGGAACTTTAAGTGTGGCCAAAAAAAAAAAGTCTTTATCCTGGTTCTATATGTATCTTCTTTTTTTTCTTTGCTTCTAGAACATTCTCTTTTCCTTTTCTGGAGCCCATGATAGTCTGGGTTCCAGGTTTACCTGGGGATGTTTGTTGCTTTAAATTAGAATTTTTTTTTTTAAAGATTTTATTTACTTATTTGAGAGAGGGAGAAAGAGAGAGAGCATGGGGGAGGGGGCAGAGGGAGAAGCAGACTCCCTGTTGAGCAAGGAGCCTGATGCGGGTCTCAATCTCAGGACCCTAGGATCATGACGGGAGCTGAAGGTAGACAGCTGACTGAGCCACCAGGTACCCCAAATTAGAATTTTTTTCAAATCACCTTTTGATATGCAATTGTTCTAAATTCAGAATTTAAGTGCAAAGATAATTTAAATTGAAATCAGATAATCTGGCTTTGAATTTTGGGCTCTATCATATACAAACTCCATGACCTTGGACATGTTCCATCTTGACATACAAAAAGCTAAACATATTTAATGTACACAACTTAATGAGTTTTGAGATAAGTATATATCCATGAAACCATCCTCACAGTCTATCCCATAAACCTATCCACTACTTCCAAAAGTTTCTTGCTGCTTACTTTACTAATATTATTATAATTCATTTATTTTTTTATAATAAAAACACTTAACTGTTGGATGAGGTCATTGAGAGGACATGACCACTGGTTGACCCTTGAGCTAGAACTGGGCAATGGGAGGCTCCTCACCACCTCCCCAGTCCTTGGAATGTACACTCTGCCCACTTTTCCCACAGTGCGAGCTGTTTCAAGGACGTAGCCTTGAGAGTGTAAAGTGGTGTTGAGACTCAATTAAGGCCTCTATACAAGCATTTAAGATTCTGGTGGGTGGTATGGAAATCTACTCATCTTGCAGCCACCTAAGACAAGCCTTGTATGTGAGTTCCCTTGCTTATTAAACTTGCCACCTACGGATCTGAGGTGGCCTGCCTCTGTCTTTGGTCTCTCCTTGTCCTTTGTGAATGGGGGCCGGTTTCACATTTCACCTAGGAAGCTCCCCAGAAGTTTGAGTTTTCCAACCAACATTAACATGTGATCTCATAGAATGCTGGCTGCCAGGGGCTGGGGGAGGAGGAAATGGCAAGGTATTAATCAAAGGGCACAAATTTTAGTGATAGACAAAGAGTAAGTCCTAGAGATCAACTGTATAGCCTAGTGCCTGTAGCTAGCAGTCCTGTGTTGTAAACTTACAAATATTCTAGTGGTTGTGTTTCTCTGGATACGTCAGTTTCTTCATTTCTGAGAGGGACATAAGAATGGTCTAGGAGTGAGGATTCAACAAGACAGCCCCATGTTTACCTTCAGTAGGATCTCAATAAATGTTATCTCTTAACACTAAAAATGCCAGACAAAACAAAACAAAACACTAAAAATGCCAACAGTACTTGTAGACGCTGTGGCCGCTCTAAGGCATCTACCCTCTTCTGGGCAATGCTGGGCTCAGGGCTGCTCATTCCTTCTCTAATTTCTGCCAAGCACCTGCTCCGGCTGCCTACACCCAGGAGACACTTCTTTCTATATTGCGTTGCATCCTGTGGCATCTCAGCAGAATTCTTTTACTCTTCTTACTTTTGGTAGAAAGAAGACATTTTCCAGGTTGAGTAGGAAATGGAAAAGACCTTTTCTCTCCAGGCTTTTTCCCTCTGTGTGGTACCATCACAAACTCCCATTTGGATGAGGTAGGGGGATTTCATTTCCTTGCCGCTTCATGCTACTTTCAGTCCACAAACAACTATTCATTTTTGAAAATCAAACAGTCCATGACTCTATTGATGACTCGTCTTTTAACTACCTGCCCCAGTGTTTGTGCAACTAGCCATATCCAGGCAAAATTGTGGAGATGATAAACCTTGTATGTATCCTTTTCCAGATCCTTTGTCTGAATTTTCCTCTCTTTTGCTGAATTTCTCCTCTACAGGTTCTAATACCTGAGTGTCATTAAAATGACACACATTTATTTTGGCAGGTATTCTCAAGTTCATCTAACCTTCTAAAGATAGATGGTATCCTGATCAAGGAGAGGAGCTGAGTGGTGAGATCATTTGCATCTGGGAGTTAACAGGTTTCTCTTCTTCCCTTTCAGGCAAAATTTCTACAAAATCAAAAGGAAATGGCAATGCTTAATCTGACCAGGAAAGTGACCCAAGGAAGAAAGCAAGTAAGTATCTGGCGGGTGCCTCCTATGGGATGGTCAAAGCGCTCGGTAGGCCCCTTACATGGTCTCCTTAAGTCTTCACAGGGAGAAGTGTGATTTGACTGCTTTACAAGTGATAAACTAGACTCAGAGAGATGTGGAGGTGTCCAAGGTTAGCCAGCTAGTGAGTGGTAGAGCCGGCATTTTAGACAGAACTTGCCTTTTCAGAGAGGTTTAGCTGCACCCAACATCCTGCCGTTGGGCAACTCATCCACTCTGACTATGCACTCACACTGGTGCTGGTGGGCTTCTGGGGGTGTGATCAAAAGGTACTTCTTTGACATGAAGCTGTATTTTCCGATGGCAGCTACAAGAGGTGAGATTGGAAAGGGTTAACAGATGGTTTGCAGTTCCTTCAAGAACCCTGCTGACTTTTGTACAGTAAAATAATAAAGTTCCAATTTGGGAGCGAATTTCTACTGTCACACCAATACAGCTCCAGGCTATTAGAGGATGAGATGAGCACAAAGCTTTATGAGCCGTCAGCTGTGGCTCTGGAGGGTGATTCAGCATGTCGGTTGCTGGGAGCAGAGCTGTTAATTGGAATGGGAGAGAGAGAAGGAGCCCTGGCTTGGCAGATCAAGTTTAAATGGGTGGATTGTCTGATGGAGACTTTTTCTATTCCCTTTTGGCTTTGGTTCAATGCTTATAGCCAGACTGTCTTGCTCCCAGCTGGACTTTGCTTGCCTTGAAATGCCTTTTTTTTTTTTTTTTTTGTCAGTTTGTAGCTCTCGATTTTGTAAGGACTCGGGTAAGTGAGAGGCAATGGCAATATAGCCAGCCTTCATCATTTGCCTCTGAATTCTCTGGAACCCTACTTTACTTTCCAGTTCATTGCCTTCTGCATTGTCCTAGGCTCCTTCCCCCTGGAACCGTATAGAGCAGGTATTGCTGCAAGCTTATTTTTGGTGCAGTTCAATTCAGCAAGTGTTGATTAGGTGCCGGTGAGATGGAAGGAGCAGAGGATGTGGTAATCGAAGACCTGAGTTCAAGAACTGCTTTTATCACCTGGTTAACTTGATTGCACAAAGCCTTAACTTTTTCTTTTGCAAAATGGAGATGAGGAAAAAAAAAATGTTCATTCTGATCTTTAGTATCTGAGAGACTCCTATGGAACCAAGTAGTAAAAACTCAAAGAACCCGATATTCTTTCAGTATTTATGCAACTCAGCCACAACTTCCATGAAGCCTTTTATGTTCCGTCAGGCAGAAAGAGGCTCCTCCTCCCTTGAGTTCTTTACCAAGAGATCTGTTCTGTCTGCACAGTGTAGATAGGTAGAGAGCAGAACAAAGGCTTTGGGGCAAACAGACCAAGCAGGGTGCTCTTGGGGAAAGTGACTTCATTTCTCGGGGACTCAGTGTCTTTATCTGTCGATTCATACCTGTCTCACAGGTCATCATGAGGAGTAGAGGCGATAGTCTTTGTGTGGTGCCTTCTATAGAGCTTTGCTTATAGAATCGGCCAAATTAAATGGCTTTCTATCTCTTCCACTCCCTGATCTTTACTCTTCTCACAGTATCCATCTCTGCTCTGTCCAGAAAGAGGGGTTGACAAAATACTTCTTGAAAATGAGATGAATTGATCAAGTTTCCTCGCCTTAAGTTTTTTTTTTTTAGTAAGTTAATACAGTTTAAATTTCATATAGTTTACAGAGCCAGATAGTACTATAAGTCTTCTAACAAACAACAGCCCTCTCAGCTTCTCATTTCCAGTCCGTAGATCAGTTTTAGTAACTCCGTCTTCTGATGGTCACCTCTTGCATTTATTACAGTTTTCTGATTTTTCCATTTTAGACTAAATCTATTTCTGATTTTTCCATTTTAGACTAAATCTATTTAGACTAAATCTTCTGACTCTAGAACGTGTGAGTTTATCCCCATTTCATCTCTTTTATTACACTCCGCACCCCTCCCCCCGATATTAGTTTCCTGGGGCTGCTGTAACAAATGACCACAAACTTTGTGGCTTGAACAACAGAAGACATGGATTCTTCCACAGCTCTGGAGGTGAAAAGCCTAAAATCAATATTACCGGGCCAAAATCCAGGTGGTACCTGCTGAAAAAGTGAAAAGCGGGCACTGGTAAGATAGTAACTTCTGGAAGCTGAACAAGAGCTAGAAAGAGAAGGGGATTAGGAGATTTAGAACCCAGAAGCTCCAAGGAGGAGCCTTCTGCTGCTGAGCACCAGACCTCAGAGGAAGATGTGTTGCTGGCCAGTGCTGAGATCTCTGAAGGGTAGTGGGAGGTTGGCTCTGGAATGTTCTAGAAAAATAAAATATTCAAAGCCTGGAGATTGATCCACTCCCACGGCCAGGGGAAGGGCTGTGACAGAGATGATGGGGATAGGTCTAGAAGGCAACGAGAGCGAACGTGTGCTCGTTCCTTGTGCAGACTTCTAATCTCCCTCCAGTCTACCTATTGACACACTGTAACAGGAAGCTGGCTAGCCGAGGAGAAATTGGGTTGGCAGAGTCCCCGCTGTGGGTGGACTGGGGCTCAGAGGCAATAGCTCAGTAACTGGCACAGTTGTCTTCCAACTCCTGGTGTTGCTAGAAGTTTTACAATCTCCTCTGTGAGCTTGGTATTATAAAATTTCACATGAAGTACCGGGGCGGGGTGGGGGGCGGATTTTTCTCTTAGTGTCGGAGTATGGCACGCTCAGATCCTTTTGGTCTGAAAACTCTTCAGCTTTAGGACAATTTCTTAATTTGAACTCCTCCATCTTCTGTATCTTTCTAGGATTCCTGCCGTCTATCTTGTTTACCTCTTGGATGGACTGTCTAATGTTCTTCTAATCTTGCCTTGTGTTTCTTAGCTCTTTTTCTTCTTGCAATGCTTCCTGTGGGGGATTTTCTCAACTCTTTGTTCTAACCGTTTCAAGTTTTTAAGTTTCTGCCAGCATATTTTTAAATTTCCAGGACCTCTTTTTTGGGGGGGGGGGGGGGCTTCTTTCTTAAATGGCACTCTGTTCTGAAACAAATAGTACTCGATTTATTTCAGAGGCGTTGGTCTTGTATCATACTTACTTGTACCTCTTATGTTTTATTTAATATGTTTTAAAATGTTTTCTTCTACTACATTTATGTCTTTCTTTGTCTGTCTATTTTTTTTTTTTAAAGATTTTATTTATTTGACAGAGAGAGATAGCGAGAGCAGGAACACAAGCAGGGGGAGTGGGAGAGGGAGAAGCAGGCTTCCTGCCTAGCAGGGAGCCTGATGTGGGACTCGATCCCGGGACCCCAGGATCATGACCCGAGCCGAAGGCAGACGCTCAACGACTGAGCCATCCAGGCGCCCCTCTTTGTCTGTCTATTGTGTGATAAGCTTTCCTCCAGTCTCAGGTACCTGTTGGCCGTCTTAGGAAGAGTGAAGTACTCAAAGGCTGAATGGAGTAGCCATGTGTGTGGGCTCAGCTCTTTGATTGATGAGTCTTTCTAAAGGATAGTCAAAGAAGAACCTGGATAATTCGTTGGTCATAAAACATCAATATCTATAGGTATTTTTGGTCCTCCTCCTCCTTGGGCCTGTCAGGTTCCTCAGAGAAGAGCTTTTTAGCTCTGGGCTGTAAGCCTGGCTCCACTTTCTGGGAGTTAACAAGGGTGAGGTGGGGGTGTGGTGCCCACCACTTGCTACGTAGACTTTCACCGAGGGTCCCAGTGTTCTGGGCAGCACCTGGCTCCGCCTGGAGCTCTGCCTGGTATTCCTGTTTCCAGCGCTTTTTTGTTTATTCTGTTCAGAGAAGACATCTCCCACCTTCTGCGTGAGGAGGAGATGGCCAGCTGTTGGCCCAGCAGGCTGGGAGAGTCTCTCTTCCTCACAGATCTCCCACCTGCTCTTTTCTTTTGCTCCCCGACCCTCACTCTGGCCTTTGGAGGGTCCTGCTGCTACTGAATGCTGAGGCTGGGGAGCCTCCTTGTCCCTCAAGCAGGGCGGTGTGAGAGCTCATCTCGTTCCGCTGTCTGTATTGTCCAGTCAGGACTGAAAATCATCAGGCAGGGCAACATGACACAGGCCTTTTTTGATCAGAAAAGAGCATGGGAAGGTTGCTAAGTACGGGCCCTGATGCAGTGGGAAGGACTTAGGCTATAAGCACTTCAGGGGCCCCCTTCTGGCTCCCCTTTTTTCACCCACTAGGACAACAGGCTGTGGGCAGATCCTTGAGCAAGTGGCCTCCCTGCCTTGCTTTAAGGACCAGACGACCTTCCATCCACCAAGAAGGCCTCCTGACTATCGCAGTGCATGATTCCGTCTTGCTTTCTGGTTCTAACCGTCCAGGGCGCAGATCCCTGTACTTCCTGGGGACATCTTTGCATCTTGCTTTCTAGAGTCATTTATTCACCTTTTTACACGCTCACCACTTTTGCCCCACGTAAATGGTGGGTACTGAGAGGACGGGGCACTGAATCACACTTGTTCATCTCGCCCTGCTCCGTGCAGAGTGTCTTCTTGTGCACACACACTTGCGTGCACACTCACACTCATACACACAACGAAGATCCCCCCCCATTACCTTTGACCAGTAGCTCCTTGATTATGAATGAATACGGACTGATGGGAATATTAATATTGCATGTGGAGAGTTCTTTATACTTTATAAAACATCTTCACGTGCTTTATGCCACTTAATTTTTATGACCGTTGAGGAGGAGGATGTGTTGCTCCTTTTTGGTAGCTGAAGACGTCGAGGCTGGGAGAGATAAGATAGCATGTGGGACTTGCAACTTTCTTGCTGAAAGTCAAATACTCTTTTTATTTTGTACACAGATATTCATAGCAGCCTTATTTGTAATAGACCCGAACTGGAAGCAGCCAAAATATCCATCCATGCCCTGGTGAAAGGACAAGCACGTTGTGCTATATCCATACAGTGGAGTTCTAAAATCTCAAAATTATTATACTGAAAGCAAAAAGCCAGAACAAAACAAACAAACAAAAAAGAATTCACACTGTAGGACTTCATTTACATGAAATTCTTGGAAATGCAAACTCGTGCACAGTGACAACAGATCATGTGGTTGCCCAGGGATGGGGATGCAAGTCAAATACTCTGTGACAAACTCTAGCTGACTCTCACAGGAAGGCTGGCTTGTGGGGCGCACGCTCAGACCTGCTCACAGAGGGGACCTCTTGCCCCCCCCCCCCCCCCAGTAGCACTTACCCTCGTAGGTGAGTGGAGCTGTGTGGCAGGGCTGGCCTGGCAGAGGCCAGGTGTCCAGTCTCCCAGGCTACTCAGACCCCACTTCCTCTCAGACGAATGTGGGATTGTTTTGTCATAAAAATACAAGCATAGTCATAAAACATGTCTTTGTGGGGGAAAAAAGTTCCCAGGCCTCAGAATGTGTGTGTGTATATGTGAGACAAGCTAAGACAGGTGTCCCTCCCCCCGTCCCTGTCCCTGAGGCCGGCACGGCCAGGTGTGATCTCATGCTAACCTACAACATGGGGGGAGCCCTGAAAGGCCGGTGGCATCTGATACCCTCCATATCAGGCTTAGAAGAGTTTTCCAAAAGGCTTTGCATTCTCTGGGTCAAGAGCTCATTTTTTTCCCCCCAAGAAACATCTGTATTTCAGCAGAAATTTAATCCCTGGGGTTCTAACTCCTTCACACTTACATCAGTTAAAATGGCATTTCTGAAGAGACATGTGATCCTTCAGAAGCCTCCGGAGACTAAGCTCAGCTTGGTATCCCTTCTCATTGCTTGACCTCCAACAACAAAAAAGAGGAAGTCACGTTTCGTTTTTAAAATGATCTTGACAAAGTCTTTCCTTCAAATTGGCCTGGATTGAATCTTTTTCTCTCACGGATTCTTTTGCCACATTGTCCCGTTGCTTTGCATGATGGAAGCAGCTGTCGGAGCTCAGGCTGTGGCCTGCAGGAAATGTCCCTGGGTTCAAGCTGCCTGGCTCCATGCGAGAGCTGCCCAAAGAGGGGCTGGGCTTCCGCATGGCACTCAGATGAGTCTTTTGTTCTGGAAGGACCTAGAAGTTCTCTCTCAGTTCCTTGCTCGTCCTTCTAGAAATGAGGAAATGGATGTCCAGGGAGGAGGTGCCTTTCTAGAACTGCACAGATAATTAATAGACATTCTCATTTTTTGAGGACCTAAACTGCCAGACATCATGCTAAATGTCCTACATTTATTACCTTATTTACCTGTTCGGTAAGTCATAGTTATCTCCATTTTGCTGAGGAGAGAAATGAGGCCTGGTGGGATTGGGCAACTTGTCTCAGGTCTCGAAGCTTCCATGGCAGGATAGAGATTAAAACCATGTGCCCATGCTCCTGCAGGATGTGGAGAGGGTGGCTGGGGGGTGGGGGTGGGGGATGGGGGGAGCAAGGGCCCAGGGCTTCCAACGCCTGTCCTCTAATATCTTTTGTGATTTTGACCTTAAGGATATTTTATAATATCACTATACTTCTGTATATGTGTCTAGTTCCTATTAACTTAAATCTTTTCGCCTGAGTTTGGTGTTCTGAGAACTAATAGTAGGTGACGTTGTTGCCTTAGCTTTTAACATAGTGTTTTCTTTCTAGGTCATTCTAACCCCTCCATAGTTCCACCTCTCTGTCTTCTGTCTCCTGCCAGCACCCAGTTCTCTCTTCCTTTTAGAGTTGATCATCAAGAAAGGATCTAGATTGGTGATTGATAACTCAGTGTGAACTCAAGCCAGTCGGGAACTTTTGTAGAGGTATTTGTCTTATCTCTGAAGATGGAATGGAGAGATTTTTAAGAAAGAAAGAAAAAGGCAAGGAAACCACATTCACTGGCATTTTGTGCCCAATATCGTTGCTGGATCTTATCACATAACTTTACTTATAAAATTCTCCCCCCTTCTGCTCCCCCGTTTTATAGATAAAGACTAAAGTTAAGAAAGGTTAAATAACTTGCGCTCAGTTATCATGTAATGACTTTAATCTGTGGGATTCTTTCCACTGTACCATCCACTGGAAGGGGAGGATTTTGAGGGTGATAAGGTCGGGAGGGAGGGGCTTCTTCCTGTCCTTGAATCAATTGTGAGAGACTGACCTCTACTGGAGCATATAGCACTTGAATATCAAAAAGAAGAAATCATTTTCTTAGCCTCAAATGATATTTTCTTACATTTTGGAGAGGTATCTATTTAACATAAGTATGCTATGTGCCTACGACCTATGAAATAGCAAACTAAAGGCAAACGTAAAGCAAATACACATCAATTCGCCCCTGTACGTGGCAGTAGGGACTCCACACGAGGATCCTGCACCAGGGTGGTCAGCTTCATCCAGGAGCTATTTCCAAATAGCAGTAGACAATGTTTCTTCTAGAAGGACTGGAAGACTCAGGTCTGGCCAAGGAGCAACCCTCCTCCAGGTATTTTCTCCTCATATCCTATTCCATGTTTTATGATACACATATCTGCATTCTGTCTTTATTTTGTCCCATTGTCCATTTTTTTTTCAAGCAACGTTGATTCTTTATTTTATTTATTTTTTAAAGATTTTATTTATTTATTTGAGAGAGAGAATGAGAGACAGAGAGCACGAGAGGGAAGAGGGTCAGAGGGAGAAGCAGACCCCCTGCTGAGCAGGGAGCCCGATGCGGGACTCGATCCCGGGACTCCAGGATCATGACCTGAGCCGAAGGCAGTCGCTTAACCAACTGAGCCACCCAGGCGCCCACAATGTTGATTCTTTAAACTGCTACCACCGAGAGGCACAAAAAATGGGTCTGAGACATAGAGAACCGACTCTTATGAATGTTTTATTTACTTATCTATCATTGTTATCAGTAAGTAGCCTCCTTCCCCGTCTCTGGTTACCTTTTTCACTTAGCTGGCCAACAGACAATTAGATGAAGGATGGAAATAAACTGGCAGATTGCCTTTAGCTGCTAGACAAGGGTTCTTTCTTTCTGTGGCTTAGTTTCACAAAGGGTTTTGTAGGCATTGGAAGTTGTGGTACAAAGCAGCTTGGTTCTAAAGTTTGCAGCCCAGAAAGGTGAATGAAGAGGTCAGTGTTCTTGGTCTCACGCTGTCAGTTTTTGATATGATGAAGTCACGTCTGCCGTGTGTTGTCCCTTTCCTGTCCTTGGAAAAATTGTTTTGAAATATAGTAGATTATTATTTTACATTTTATTTGGAAATAAATCCCAACTGCCCAGACAATGTGCCCACTGGAGTCGTACAGCACACAGCCTGGATGGTATCATTTAGCGGCTCAGAAGCAGGTACAAAATCACTCTGCATATAAGAGGAGCAGTTTTCTATTAGTTCACAGTGTTTTTATTGTGCTTTTCTTATTACAAAACTATTTCATGCAGAAAATTTGAGAAGTATAGATAAGCAACAAAGAAATACATAAAAACCACTTGAATCTTGTCACCCAAAAATATCCACTGATAACATTTTATGTTATTCTTTAGCCTTTTTAAATGCATATTTTAACATAAACAGCATTGCGCCCTTCACAATATTTTTTAAAATTTCTTTTTCTTTCAGCAGTATATTTGAGTATCTTTCCATGTCACAACAATCTTCTAGAATATCACATTGCATGGTTGCATAGTATTTTGTTATGTAGGTATATCGTAATTTATTTAACTATTTTCTTTTTTAGGGATATTAATTTATATTCAACATTTTGTCATTTTAAACTCTTCTCCCCTAAACTTTGTTGTTGCTAAGTCTTTGTGCACATTCATAATTTCTACCTTAGGATCAGAGTTTAAGGGTTTTGATATTTGTTGCCCAACTGACTCTTAAGAAAGTTGTATCAATGTACACTTCTGCCCGTTGAATCATACCTGGGACAATAGGAGGGTGATAGATTATTTTAAAAACTTTGCCAATTTGATATTTGATAGATTAGTGTCACATATGCATTTGAATTTCTTTATTACTAAAATTAAATAGATTTTGGAATTTTACAACATACTTATTGATTTTTGTAGCCTTTAAAAATCCTTTGTTTTCAGGGCACCTGGGTGGCTCAGGCGTTAAGCTTCTGCCTTTGGCTCAGGTCATGATCCCAGGGTCCTGGGATCGAGCCCCGCATCGGGCTCCCTGCTCGGCAGGAAGCCTGCTTCTCCCTCTCCCACTGCCCCTGCTTGTGTTCCCTCTCGCGCTGTGTCTCTCTCTGTCAAATAAATAAATAAATTCTTTAAAAAAAAATCCTTTGTTTTCACTTGTATATATTTACACAGACACACACATATAAAGCGTGGGCTCTGGAGATAAACTGCCTAGCGTCTAGCCCAAGCTCTGCCATTTTAGAAAGGTCGACCCCAAGACTATAAGAATATTAACTCCCTTTTTTTCCCCCAGGTACTTTTGGGTGCAATTTTCTACATTTAAAAACTTATGTTAGTGGCTGTGTTGCCTACTCTCTATTTTCCCCTCCAGGTCCACTACCTCTCCTTTTACAGCTGCTCTGGGCTCCAAGAGGTTGCAGGAAAGGGCTGCCCTGCCTTCTGGGTTTTGGTTGGGTCCAGCCGATGGCCAGCAGCAAAAGGGAGGAAGGGGAGACTGGAATAGTAGATTGCAGAGAGCAGCCTGTGCTAGGCTGAGGTTTGTACTGAATTCCATACCTACTGGGAGACTGAGAAGAATTTTAGGTGGGGGAAGAAGGTGATCAAAGGGGCAAATCAAGACAGTTACTTTGATGGGCCTGGACTGGCTAGAGGAGGGCTGAAGGCAAGCAGCCCTGTGGGGATGTGGTCACACTGTGTGCGCTGACAAGAGGAGAGGAAAAAGATAACTCATGTAAGAGACATTTCCAAATAAAGTGGACTGATCTTGGGGGTGGATATTTTAAGGAACTGAATAGTAACACTGCTAGGATATAACACTGGCTGCTGCCTTTCTAGAGTGACATCCCACAGGGGTCTTTGCCAGGAGACCCTGCCAGGTGGCTAAAGTTATCCTGTTACTAAAGCCAAACACTACTTCTGTATTTTCTCTTTTGCTTGGTTTCCAGGCCTTAGAATATTATAGTGTCTTAAAAATGTATACTTAAAATAACAATGTCTAATTTCTTTTTTTCTTAGCACTTACATATTATCTCATTTAATATTTTTATTCCTAGTTGGCCTAAATGTCTTTGCGTGATCAGCTGAAAATCCTAGTGGGAGGCAGCCTGGAACAGTGGTGAACATGGGCCGGGGTGGGGGCCGGGGTGGGGGGTGGGAGCTTGTTCCAAGCAAAGTGGGGCAGCTATGTGTGTTTTCCTCTCACAGACTCTCCAGCCTACTTGTGTATTTTCCTTTGATAATTTCTTTATCCTCCAAATGGTTTCCTGGGAAATATGATTTCATCTGGATAAAGCACATAAGAAGGTGGAGAGGAGAGAGAATTGAGTTGCCTTGAGATACATGGTAGATTCAGCCTCCTTTACCATTGGTGCTACTTTTTCTTAGGCATTTACCAAGATAATAGCTTTGGTCTAATAATTTAGCAATGGTAACTGTATTGATTACTCCCATTGGAAGTGACTTTAGATATTGTAATCCAGTCTTTTTATTCTGCCCACGAGGAAAACAAAACTCAGATCTCCCTTCTCTCTCCCGTCGGTCTCTTCATACTGGAAATCTTTTGGTTTCTGTGAATTGGTTCCATTGAATACTAATGGGATAACTTTGAAGTGCCTGGTAAAGTGTAACAACCCTCATCATGAGCTCTGGAACTCTCCTCCAGCCCGCTGGTGATTTCTCCACCTTAACAGCACCTATTCAGATCTTATATTTGCTTTTATTTCTGAGGGTGTTGATTTTGGTGAGGACTAGTGCGCCTTGGCTCCATGCACAGAGCAAGTGATCTTTGCTCAGCAGGATTCAATAGGCAAAACAGAGGAGGACGTTCAACTGTGACCTGTGGGACAAAAAGGCAAGATTTTATCTGGGAAGGCCCCTTCAAGTAACAGAAAGTCTGCAGGATTACCTCATTGTCAACAAAAAAATCTTGCAGGACTGGAACGCTCTTCACTTTGCCGTGGTTTTAGTTTTTCTTATTTGTATATTTCTTCATTCTCCAAATTTTCTGTCATGAATGTTTTACTTTGGTATTCAGAGAAATTGACTCTATCTGTATGTATCAACATGTATATCACAATTTCTAAAAGAGAAAAATGCGTGGGGCATGTAGCTCCGAAACCTTTGTGGGGAATTTTCAAGAAGATTGAAAGGAAAGCCCTAAACAGCATTTCCTAAAGTGCTCTGTGGGAAGCAATCTTGGAAAAACCATTCCCTGGCCAAATACATTTGGAGTGATGTGCTCCAGCTTCTTCTTGGAGACTTATAATGCCCATTAAGAGCTCTGGAACTTTCTGCAGGAAAATGAAGCAAAACACAAAATTCTGTCTCAGTTCTTTTAACTCAGTGTTTCTAAACATATTTGACTTGAAACTACTTTTTGTGTCTTAATAGTCCAGCAAGACCGCTATTTTGTGAAACATACTTTGGGAGAGCGCGGGTAAGAGAGTTCCACAGAAACTCTGTTTGAAGCCCTTGCGTTTCAGGATAGGCCTCTGGAGCCTGAGGCAAACCAAACTGTGATGTCTCCTCTCCTTTGTTGGTGTCCAGGTGAACACCAGCTCAAGTGGATTTATCGCATGCCTCAAAGGAGAAAAGAAGTCCTGAAAGCACGCAGCTTGGAGTAGGAGGGGAGGCGTGTTCACGAGGAAGGTCAGACTAATGGCCTGTTGGCAGGGGCTGCACTTGCATTAGCATGGGAGGGCCTCCTCTTTCCCTTCTCCTTGGCTGACTTCCCGAGCTGCCGCCCAGGAGCCTGGCTGCAGCCGCTTCCTCAGCCAGGAGGGGGCGCCTCCCTTCTCTGCTGGAGGCCCAGAGAGCTGGAATCTGCGCCTGCTGAGTCCATCCTACCTGTTCAGCACTCTTCTAGGTGCCGTGGGGCTGCCGAAGAGACAGCTTCACTGCTCCGTTACCAAACTGACCATCTAGTTGAGGACATGAGGCATATACATATGAGGTGTTGGAAAATACCAGATTATGATTGTGTGCTTCGTCACGTGATACGGGTTTTAAAGTATTGCATGCATTTAGAGAAGACATCAGTGACCCTGGGGTGATTAGGTAAGACTTTCCTAGTGGGGCAGGAAGTAGGGCCTGAGGAATGAATAGAACTTGAAAAGGTAGAGAAGAGAGAGAGGAGAAGGCGGTCATTGTAGGGGAAAGGCCTGGAAGAAACATCATTTGTCTAGAGGCAGTATTACCAAGCCCATCAGGAAGCCTCAGGCCACTCGGGAAGGTGCTACACTCAGTAGGATTTTTAGTTAGGTTATAGGGGTGACTGTAGAGCTGAGTACACCCTGAGTCTCCCTGAGTTCCTCAATGACCACCCTAGTCCCTTCCCTGGTGTGGCAGTTATGACCAAGTAGCCCATTCGTTATTCACAGACATTAGCTTGCACTTAAGTACTGTGAACATATCTTCTTTCCTAGGGGGTCTGTGAGCTCTTCGAAGGCATGAGCAAAATGGTCTTATTCTCTGCTTCCCCTTTCCCTTCTACCCATTGGCCCTAAGCATATCACACAATGCTTGGCGTAGAGTATGCGCTCAGTAAGTGTCTGCTGATAGACCAGTTGGATTCTGAATAAAACTGGTGGCTTAGATGTATATCTGTGACCTCATTAGGTCATCCCTGAGTGTTGGTGTCCCCATTTCATTGGAGGTGGAAAGGGAGCGAGTCAAGACACACTCCAAGGCTGCACAGTGTCAGATAGCTAGGGATCCTCACTGAAATTCTAATTCTCTTTAGATAGTCTACTCAAGTCAGTGTAAGGGTAAGCACTGATAGAGTGCTGTCCTCAGTCAAGTTTGGGGTGTGTGTGTGTGTGTGTAGAGGTGGGAGTGGAAGGGCATTAAGACACAGTCCTACCCTCAAGAGGCTTACACTTTGGTAAGAAGAACCAGGGTGAGCACGATCAACTCTAAAGGAATTGCCAGCCAGCCTGGTAAGGGTAGGAGGGGCCAATTCAGCTACTTGTAGGTTGTTACATGTTCAGGAAAGATGAGTTGGAGTCTCTTGTGTTGCTTTCTGTAGAACCCCTTTTCTCACTGATGCTGATTAGCCTGCAGCCACCTGGGCCTTAGCCCTTCTTCCCCTTGTGCCCTGGGGCGATGACAGGAAGGTTCTGCCGCTCTGCTTGGCAATTCCAGAGCAGACCGTGTACCTCCAGGCACAGTCCACCAGATGGTGCAAAACAAATGAAACAGCCGTCGTTGAGGTCTATTCAGTTTATCAAACCCGAAATTGGACAGCTGTGGAGAGGACTTCCTGGGAATTTTCCACTTCTGAATTCAGCTGGAATGGTATGAAAATACACCCTTGAGGCCTGAGTAGAAAGTTTAGAGTAGTTTTAGGGATTAAAAACTCGTGTGTGTGTGTGTGTGTGTGTGTGTGTGTGTATCTATATGTAGGCAGCTTTAAAGGAAGTACTTGCCTACGTGAGGAGACCAGGAAACCTCCTGCCCTCATCCCAAATATTCTTACCCCTCCTGGCTCAGGGCTAAACTTCCATGCTGCAAAATCGTAAAGCTGTTCAGGTGGTAATATCCTAGGGAGAAATAATACTGCCTTATATTATTTAGAGCCTTGCATGTACTTTCATGTTTCTGATTTCTTTCCATCCTTCCCTCCCTTTCTTCCTTCCTCCCTCTCTCCCTTCCTTCCTTCCTTCTTTTTAATTTTAATTCCGGTGTTATTAACATAGAGTGTTATATTTATTTCATGTATACAATATAGTGATTCAGTAATTCTATATATTACTCAGTACTCATCATGGTAAGTGTACTCCTTAATCCCCATCACTTATTTCACCCATTCCTCACCCACCTCCCCTTTGGTAACCCTCTGTTTGATCTCTACATTTAAGAGTCTGTTTTTTGGTTTGTCTCTCTTTTTTCATTTTCCTTTGTTTGTTTGTTTTATTTCTTAACTTCCACATATGAGTGAAATCATATGTTATTTGTCTTTCTCTGACTTATTTTGCTTAGCATTAGACCCTCTAGATCCATCCATGTTGTTGCAAATGGTAAGATTTCATTCTTTTTATGGCTGAGTAATATTACATTGTATATATACCACATCTTCTTTATCCATTCATCTATCAATGGACATTTGTGTTGCCTCCATATTTTGGTTATTGTGAACAATGTTGCGATAAACATAGGGGTGCATATATCTTTTTAAATTAGTGTTTTCATATTCTTTGGGTAAATACCCAGTAGTGGAATTACTGGATCATATGGTAATTCTATTTTTAAATTTTTGAGGGATCTCCATACTGTTTTCCACAGTGGCTGTAGCAGTTTGTATTTCCACCAATAGTGTATGAAGATTCCTTTTTTCTCCACATCCTTGCCAACACTTGTTGTTTCTTATGTTGTTGAGTTTAGCCATTCTGCCAGGAGTTAGGTGACATCTCATTGTGGTTTTGATTTGCATTTCCCTGATCATCAGTGATGTTGAGCATCTTTTCATGTGTCTGTGGCCATCTGTATGTCTTCTTTGGACACATGTCTGTTCATGTCTTCTGCCCATTTTTAATTGGGCTATTTGTGGTTTTTTGGGTGTTGAGTTGTATAAGTTCTTTATGTATTTTGGATACTAACCTTTATCAGGTATGTCATTGGCCAGTATCTTCTCCCATTCAGTAGGTTGCCTTTTTGTTTTGTTGATAGTTTCCTGTGCTGTGCAGAAGCTTTTTATTTTGATGTAGTAGTCCCAACATACCTCTGATTTCATTAGAACTTCATAACAGCCCTGTGAAGCCGGTGATGTTATAGTCATTTTATAGATGAAGAAACCAAGGTCAGAGATAGAAGAGAGTCCTAAGGTTATATACTTGTCTAGTGATAGAGCTGCTGGCCAAAATGGAGATCTTCAAATGTTGAATCTTTGCTTCCCTGGGCTGAATTCTGTCTTTAAATGATTAGAATCCATTTTTTTTTAAAAGTAGATGGTGAGAGGGAGAAGGAAGAGAAGATTGGAGGGGGTCAAACTCTTGATAGAGGAAAGGACAGAATAAGGGAAGACTAAGGGCCCAGAGACAAATGTGCTTCTACAAGTGTTCTTGGAGTGATTGTGTGTGTGTGTGTGTGAGAGAGAGAGAGAGAGAGAGAAGCATACTTACATATGCATCCATGAACACAGAATGAGCATTACCTTATGTAGATACCTTTTTATCCAATATGGTTGTACTGTACTTTGACTATAGCAGTGAAATATACTAGAAAATCAAGTTCCAAACAGGAAATAATAGAAAATAAACAGATAAAATCTCCGTCCATGTAAAATCAAGGCTGTACCAATTTCCCAGTGCAGTACAAGGCCAGGCCCAGGAAACATGCTTCCAGTGCCCTTTCCTATTCTCCTCTATGAGCTGTCTGTGTCCTTCCCCTTCCAGTGTCCACATGGGGAGCCTGTTGTAAGCCCCTCCTCATACGTGCTCTGCATTGTTTATTCTTGCCTTCCCCTTGGCAGTACCTGTGAAACAGTCACAGCCCTCAGGGCCAGCCAAGTAACTAACAGATCCTTCAGAATTATCTGTGCTAAATACACAGAATGTGTAATGATTTAATGGGCCACTCCTTTTGAGGAGAAGGGAAGAATTTATTTCATTCAAAGTTTTATGCACAATTTAAAACAAAGCAATATGGAGATTTCAGGCAACTTTTGGATAAGTCTTGAAGGCTCCTGGAGACTTCTCAGAATCCTACACACCACCCCAATTGTCTGTGCAGCCTGTCCATGGAGTCAGCCTGTGGCCTGCCCATAGAGATGTTTTCTGATAGGGGGCGGCCTTTAACTAGGCAAAAATCACTCTTGTCGTCTCCCTTCTTTCTTGTTTTCATGCCCCTAGTCTAGTTAAGACTCCCAGGACATCCAGTCTGGATTATTGCAATAATCTCTGTATTGTCCATTTTGTCTCCAGCCTCCTGTACTTTTATCCTAGAGGTGGCTTCCAGAAAATTTGTTATAAAACAGATAGGATCATTTTACTTTCCCTCTTGAAAATCTTAAATGCCTCCCCATTTCCCTTTTTATTTTTTAAAAGACTTATTCATTTTAGAGAGAGTGTGTGTGGCCACAGGGTGGGGGAGGGGCAGAGGGAAAGGGAGAGAGAGTCAAGCAGACTATGCTGCATGTGGAGCTGACAGGGGCCTCGATCTCACAACCCTGAGATCAGGACCTGAGCCGAAACCAAAAGTCGGATGCTTAACTGACTGCGCCACCCAGGTGCACCCCATTTCCCTTTTTAAACAAAAGCTATAATGAGATATAATTCATATGCCATAAAATTCACCCACTTAAATTACACAATTCAATGGTTTTTAGCATATTCGTTGCAGCCATCACCACCATTATGGACTGAACTGTGTGCCCTGAAAACTCGTATGTTAAAGTCTCAAACTTAGTGGTTATATTTGGAGATAGGGCTTTTAATAGTTAATTAAGAAAAAATGAGTTCATATGGACGGGCTCTGCTCCAATATGACTGGTGCCCTTATACGAAGAGGAAATTACACACAGACAACCCACACACTGAGGGGCCAACAAATGAAGACACAGAGGCCAAAGAAAGTCCTCAGAATAAACCAAACCTGCTGACACCTATTGTCAGAGTAAACCAAACCTGCTGACTTCCTTGATCTTGGACTTCCAGCCTTCGGAACTGTAAAAAAATAAATATCTGTTGCTTAAGCATCCCCAGTCTGTGTATTTTGTTATGGCGGCCCTAACAGACTAATACAACCACATTTAAGTTTAGGACATTTTCATCATCTCCCAAAGGAAACACATACCCATTGTAGTCATTCCTCACTTTTCTCTATCTCTCTTAGGCCTAGGTAACCAATAATCTACTTTCTGTCCTAGAGGTTTGTCTATTCTGGACATTTCACATAAATAAAGCAATACAATATGTGTTTTTTAAAACAACTGGCTTCCTTCACTTAGCATAACGTTTTCACCATTCATCCATGTTGTAGCATGTGTCTATATTCATTTCTTTTTGTTGCTGAATGACATTTCATTATGTGCACATACCACATCTTATCTATCCACTCATCAATTGATAGGCATTTGGGTTGCTTCCACTTTTTGGCTATGAATAAATCTGTTTTTGAACATTCATGTACAAATTTTTTTTGTGTGGACATATGTTTTTATTTTTCTTGTGAATATACCTTGGGGTAGAAATGCTGGGTCATATGGTAACTTTATGTTTAACATTTTGAGAAACTGCCAAACTGTTTCTCGAAGTGGTTGTACTATTTTGCATTCTTATTAGCCACAGATGAGGTTTCTAATTTCTCCACTTGTTATGGTTGGTCTTTTTGATAATAGTTATCCTAGTGAGTATGAAGTGATGTCTCTTGGGGTTTTGCTTTACATTTGTCTAGTGGCTAATTTTTGTTTTGTTTTGAGCATCTTTTCATATATTTATTGACCATTTTTGTATCTTCCTTGGGGTAATGTCTATTCAGATCTTGTATGCATCTTTTAATTGGCTTGTCTTTTTATTATTGATTAGTAAAGGTTTGTTATATATTCTGGAAATAAGCACCTTATCAGATACATGATTTACAAATGTTTCTTTTCCCATCTTGTGGATTGTCTTCTTCTTTCTTAATGGTATCTCTTGCAGCACAAAAGTTTTTAATTTTAATGAGATTAAATTTATTTCTTTTCTTTTTTTTTTTTTTCTGCTTTTGGTGTTCTGTCTTCTAAGAAACCATTGCCTGATCCAAGATCATGAAGATTTACTCTCATGCTTTCTCCTAAGAATTTCATAGTTTTAGTTCTTACATTTAGGTTTATGACTTGTTTTGGGTTAATATTTCTGTATGTTTTAGGCAAAGGGTTCTGCTTCATTCTGTTGCTTTTAGATATCTAGCTATCCCAGGATCATTTGTTGAAAAGACTTTTCTTTCTCCATTGAATTATTTTGGCATGCTTGTTGAAAATAAATGCACTATTAGTGTAAAAATTTATTTCTGGGTTCTCATTTCTATTCTGTTGTTCTATCTTTATGCCGGTACCATGCTGTCTTGATTACTATAATTCTATTTTATTTTTAAAGATTTATTTATTTATTTTTAGAGAGAAGGAGAGAGAGAGCATGCACATGTGGAGGGGGAGGGGCAGAGAGAGAGGAAGAGAGAGAATCTCAAGCAGACTCCCCGCTGAACGCAGAGCCCAACATGGGGCTCTATCTCACAACCCTGAGATCATGACCTGAGCCGAAATCAAGAGTTGGGCACTTAACTGACTGAGTCACCCAGGTGCCCTTTGATTACTATAACTTTAGAGTAAGTTTTGAAATAAGGAAGCATAAGTCCTCCAACTTTGTTCTTATTTTTTAATATGGTTTCAGCTATTCTAGGTTCTTGCATTTCCACATAAATTTTAGGATCAGCTTGTCACTTTCTACAAAGAAGCACCTGGAATTTTGATAGAATTATTTTGAGTCTGTAAAACAGTCTGGGGAGTTTTGTCATGGTAACAATATTAAGTGTTCTGATCCATGAACATGGGATGCCTTTCCACTTATTTAGATTTTTTAGTTTTTTTCCAGCAATATTATCCTATAGTTTTCAGTGCACAAGACTTCCATTTCTTTTGTCAACTTTCCCCCTCAACTTTTCCCAACTTTCTTGGGGGGAATAAAGCAACATATATTGTATTGCTTTATTATTCTATTGTATAGGGAATGTAAAAAAAAATTCATTTTTGGATTTTTCATTGTTAGTTCAGAGATACAATCAATTTTTGTATATTAATTTTGTATCCTGAAGCTTCGCTGAACTTGTTTATTCAAATAGTGTTTTTAGTGGATTCCCTAGTGTACAAGATCATGCTCTCTGTGAATATAAAATAGTTTTACTTCTTTTCTAACTGGGATGCTTTATCTTCCTTCCTTCCTCCCTCCCTCTCTTTCTTCCTTTTTTCTTTCTTCTCTTTCTTTCTTCCTTTTTTTCTTTCTTTCTTCCTTTTTTCTTTCTTTCCTCTTTTCTTCCTTCCTCCCTTCCTCTTTCTTTCCTTCCTCCCTTCCTTCCTTTCCTTCTTTCTTTCTTTTTGTCTAAATACCCTGTCTAGATTTGTGTGCATCTGGAAAATGAATAAGGGCAATACAAAGCCCAAGGGAGAAAAAAAGGAGAGATGGCTATTTAACATTGTCTTGGAAAATAGCCTGTAAGAGATGGGCCCTTTGAGTTTTCCTTCTAAATCACCTAACATAGGAAGCTAGAAGGATAAGTAAGGCACTTTTTAAAGAGCAAAATCCCTACTCATTAGGAAGAGTTTGAATTTGACTGGATTGTGTCTATGTGTTGCTTTGATCTGCCAACATCTTTTACTTAATTTTCTAATAAAAGCACCCCTTTCATTTGTGGGAATATCTCCTCTTCCATTTGTCATGTTCAAGAGGAGCAATTAATTATAGTACTTATGCACTCATCCTCACAGATGTGGGCCTGTTCAGCTCTTCCTTCATATGCTGTGAATTTTACTGTATTCATATGATAAACATCTTTTTCCTTCCTTAGGTCAAAGTTTGTTTCTGTTGACTGCAGTAAAAAATCCCTAGATACCCAGACACATGTGGTAGATGTCTCTTTAAAACCTTATCCTAGCTGGTGTCCCCCTAACATGTGATAGCATTACTGATCAAACAACATTGATAATAAAGCAAAATCTATTTTAAATTCAAAGATAGTAAAAAAGAGAAAGATTCTAAATTGAATTTAAGAGAGCTTGATATTATTGATCCTTTAAATGCTTAGTACAGAGGAAATATTGAAAGGATACCTGGATGCCAGAATGACTAAATTTGGAATTTTAATAGGGGACTGGAAGGAGAGTGGAAAGAGGTTAAGCTCTTCCTTTAAATTACCCTAAAGAGGAAAACGAAGTGCTAACTGTAAAGAAGAAAGCAGTATAAGAAAACCCTGGTCACAGTACCAAAGCAAGTTCTGTGCCCCATTGTTTCCTCCTCAAATCCTACCCTGCTGGGATTACACGCCCCTCCCCCCGCCCCCACCCCAGCTCAGCACAATCTGTGCCGTGCCTGATGTTACACTTTGTTTGCATCAGGGCTGTGGTCTGCCAGTTGGAGCACCCCCTGTGGCAGGTTCCCCAGTGTGCTGCTCCCTCCTTCCCCCCCCAGGGGTTTTCCTTCCCTGACTTTCCTCCTGATGCATGTTTCCAGCCCAGCCTCCCTCTCCAGCCACTGTCTGTCCTCTGTGCTCTGTTGCTGGACCCTCTGCTGATATGCCAGGGCTCTTCTGTTACTGTCCCCTTTCTGTTCTGCTCTGTTCTGTTCTGACTCTAGTCTCTCAGAAATGGCAGGACTCTGGATTCCCCCCTGGCAGGTAAGTCTTTCAGTACCTCTCTCCACAACCCTCCCTCCAAACAAAACCAACCTGACCTCAGTTCAAAAACATGAGTTCTGTTAGTTAACCTTTTCATTCAGTACTTCTCAGGGCTCAGAAAGCAGAAGATCTCTGGATCAAAAACAGGGTCTAATTTTCTAGTATCAGGATGAGAAGGGACATACTGAGTAGTCTGACCTTCATGCAGATGCATTGGCTGAAGTCCCATACATTCTCTGATCCCCAGATATCTCAATGGGGGACTCCAATTGACTTCATGCTCTTATGGCTATAGCTCCATAACGTGCTACCACCACCAGAGCAGGAGCTCTTTCACCCTCTCCCCCCCCGCATTCCTTTTACCCCAATAACCCCACCTGTCTTAGGAGGAAACTCCCCCTTACACCTTCAATGAACTTGCTCTATGGCTCCAGCTGCCCTATTCCCCCTTCTCACCCCCAGACACATGCAGTAACTTGCAATGACATTGTGATGGTCTCTCTCATGAGCGACTCTAGACCATCAGGATTTCCTGTGACAGTATATTTTTTGGGATTTCACATGTTGAGAAGACATATTGACCCTTTTGTGCAGGGCAAGTTTGACACATCCCTGACAAATAAATCTATTCCTATCAGTAGATTCCTTCAGCTCTAAAGGTAAGTGTGCACGGCAATGCAGGACTGACTCCCATCACCCCTCCTCTGAACATCTAGTGTCTGAACATTGAGAAACTGCAAACTTCATTTTTTCTTCTGTTTTTCAGAGACATTCATTGACTTGCCCATGACAATCTGTGCACTTCACAAATTCCTTAGAGAAAAAGGAGGGAGAGAGAGGGCACAAGAGTCTGAGAGAATTTAGAGAGGCATTCCAGAGTTTGGAAAATGAATTCCTAGTACTTCATTTCATTACTTTTAAACAAGGATGGAATTCAAGAAGATGGGGCCAAAATGACCATGGAAGAAGATGGATAAAATATGACCAGTTTTAAGAAAGACTTTTTAATACTATAAGGCTATCTAAAAGTCCCAACAAAACATACCACATTTTTGATAGTGAGGGAAGGATTTTTTAAACAAAGTGAATAAGGAACATCTTGAAAAAAAATCAGAATGACTGACACATATATCTTGCACAAGACAAACCAATTCAGGGTTGGAAATATTCAGAATACTTCAGATTAAGGTTCAGTTGGTATTTATTAAAAGCTTATTGCACAGAAAAGTTTATATCTGAGGATTTCACACATATAATCTTACTGAACACCCAAAATAATCTTATAAAATTGTCATCATTATTCCCATTTTACAAATGAGCAAATTGAAGCTTGAGCCAATTAAATTCTTTCTCCAACGTCAAAGTAGAGAGTCAGATGAAATCCTTTCTAATGTTCTCTGCCCCTCCCCCCAGCTATATTTAGGTGTAATTGACAAATAAAATTGGAAGATATTTAAAGTGTACAACATGATGATTTGAGGTACATGTGCATTGTGACAGAATTCCCCCCTATCAAGTTATTTAACACATTCATCTCCCCACATATTTACCTTATTATTTTTTTTGGTGAGAATATTTAGGTTCTACTCTCTGAGTAAATTTTTTAAAGAAGATTTATTTATTTATTTTTTTTTTCTTTCCTTTTTGGTTGATTTTATTTTATTTTTTCCTTTCTTTTTTTTAAATTTTATTATGTTATGTTAATCACCATACATTACATCATTAGTTTTTGATGTAGTGTTCCATGATTCATTGTTTGCGTATAACACCCAGTGCTCCATTCAGTACATGCCCTCTTTAATACCCATCACCACACTAACCCATCTCCCCACCCCCCTCCCCTCTAGAACCCTCAGTTTGTTTCTCAGGGTCCATAGTCTCTCATGGTTCGTCTCCCCCTCCGAATTCCCCCCTTCATTTCTCCCTTCCTACTATCTTCTTCTTCTTCTTTTTTTTTTTTTTAACATATAATGTATTATTTGTTTCAGAGGTACAGGTCTGTGATTCAACAGTCTTACACAATTCACAGCACTCACCATAGCACATACCCTGAAGAAATGGTGTTGGGAAAATTGGACAGCCACATGCAGAAGAATGAAACTGGACCATTTCCTTACACCACACACAAAAATAGACTCCAAATGGTTGAAAGGCCTAAGTGTGAGACAGGAGTCCATTAAAATCCTAAAGGAGAACACAGGCAGCAACCTCTTCAACCTCAGCCACAGCAATTTCTTCCTAGAAACATCGCCAAAGGCAATGGAAGCAAGGGCAAAAATGAACTATTGGGACCTCATCAAGATAAAAAGTCAACAAAACGAAAAGACAACCGACAGAATGGGAGAAGATATTCACAAATGACATATCAGATAAAGGGCTAGTATCCAAAATCTATAAAGAACTTGTTAAATTCACCACCCAAAGAACAAATGATCCAATCAAGAAATGGGCAGAAGACATGAACAGACATTTTTCCAAAGAAGACATCCAAATGGCCAACAGACACGTGAAAAAGTGCTCAGCATCGCTCGGCATCAGGGAAATCCAAATCAAAACCTCAATGAGATACCACCAAACACCAGTCAGAATGGCTAAAATTAACAAGTCAGGAAATGACAGATGTTGGTGGGGATGCGGAGAAAGGGGAACGCTCCTACACTGTTGGTGGGAATGCAAGCTGGTGCAGCCACTCTGGAAAACAGTATGGAGATTCCTCAAAAAGTTGAAAATAGAGCTACCATATGACCCAGCAATTGCCCTACTGGGTATTTACCCCAAAGATACAAATGTAGGGATCCGACGGGGTATGTGCACCCCAGTGTTTATAGCAGCAATGTCCACAATAGCCAAACCATGGAAAGAGCCAAGATGTCCATCGATAGATGAATGGATAAAGAAGAAGTGGTATATATATACAATGGAATATTATGTAGCCATGAAAAGGAATGAAATCTTGCCATTTGCAATGACCTGGATGGAACTGAAGGGTATTATGTTGAGTGAAATAAGTCAGAGAAAAACGTGTATCATATGATCTCACTGATATGAGGAATTCTTAATATTTATTTATTTTAAAGAGAGAGAGTGAGCACGAGCAAGGGGAGGGACAGAGGGAGAAGGAGAGAGAGAATCTCAAGCCGACTCCCTGCTGAACCTGGAGCCTGACTCAGGGCTCAATCTCACGACCCTGAGAGCATGACCTGAGCTGAAACCAAGAGTCGTACGCTTAACCAACAGAGCCACCCAGACACCCCTCTGAGTAAATTTTAATTACAAGTACAAAATACAATACAGTGTTATTAATTAGTCACTGTGTTACATATTAGATCCTCGGACCTTATTCATCTCGTTACTGAAATCTGTATCTTTTTACCAATCTCTCCCTATTGCTCCCACCAGTGCCTGGCAACCACTGTTCTATTCTCTGTGTCTGAGTGGAACTTTTTCTTTCTTTTTCTTCTTCTTCTTCTTCTTTTTTAGATTCCACATATAAGTGATACCATCTTCCTAATGTTCATGAACTGTTGCAAAACCAGTACAATTACTAAGATCCAACAGAAGCCAAAGGAAGTAACTGACAATGAAAAATGAGCAGAACCCTTTCTCCAGCGAGGAGGAGTACTTGCAGGCAGGCAATTATACTGTTGCCTAGGGGAAAACAGAAACTTTCTCCAAAGATGGTGCACAGCACTCATTTGCCAAGGCTGTGGCATTTCAGAGGAGCACCAGATCCAGGCCTGAACTCATGATGATCCATCAGGAAGAGGCGAGGGCACTGGGAAAAAGGTGCTTGCCCACTCCCTCACAGAGAACGGTACACGTACCTATTGGAAATGTGACAGAATGATGCATAGCACATGAACTCAGCTCATAAATTGTCATGTCTTTTGGTGACCTTGTAAAGGTGTGAGTTTTTTTTTTATCATGTGGAAAATGAAAACAAAGTAAAATTATGCACACTTGTATAACTTGTCTGTGTCTGCCCACCCCGCGGCCTGAGCTAAGTGCTCCAGCCAGCGCTGCAGAGCTCACCTGGATTGGCATGCAGGGGCCTCACTCCTCTTTGCTGGCTGTCCCTCTCTGTAAAGTCACCTCAGGGAGCTACCCCTCTCCTCACCACACCCTACTCCTGACCACATTAAACTACTCTGAGTGCAACTCCACCCTGAGCCAAACATTTTCTTTATGCTCTGCTTATGCCCCTCTCCTGTCCATGGGGGATGAATCTCTACTTCAAAATAAGGGCACTGCTTTAAAAACAATAATCTTACGGGGGAGCCTGGGTGGCTCAGTCAGCTAAGTGCGTGCCTTCGGCTCAGGTCATGACCCTGGGGTCCTGGGATAGAGCCCTGTGTTGGGTTCCCTGCTCAGCAGGGAGTCTGCTTCTTCCCGCCTCCCACTTGTGCTCTCTCTCTCTCTCAAATAAATAAATAAAATATTTTTAAAAAAACCCCCAAAACCCCAATTGTCTTATAGAATTTAGGCAGTGTAATATCTCAGATTAGAGTGAAAATAACTGATGTGCAACCTCTTTTGGTTTGGACAGAGCCAAGGAAGGATCATGGTGTGCTTAAGTGTAAGAGAACTCTATGGCCTAGAAGTCAGGAGATGGAGATGTCAGGTCTGGCATTCAGGATTAATGGGTAATTTAAATGAGAGGTGAATAAAGTGAATCTATCTGATGGTATTTAATGAGAAGATAGGTAAGATCAAGTGTGTGAAAACGTTTGGCATAGTGCCAGGCACAAAGAACCTGGAGCCACTGATGAACAGAAGGGGGGTTGGAAGTGGCAGAAAGGGAGGAACTGGCCAAAAGAGAAGCTACACAGTTGAGGACCCACTCACTTACTTGGTGGATTTTTCAAGGGTGAACCCCAGGGGCTCAGAGAGATGGAGGTTCTCAATGTGGACTAGTTTCCTTAGTGCTCTTCTTTTGTCAGTTGAGTGGGCTTGATGGCCGTGGATGACACTGATTGCTCCAATGACACAAATGATTCATTTTTCCAAGTGAAAAATCGGGTAAAGACTGATTCCTTGTGGAAGTCCACCTGATGATGAAAGGAGGACCATGCTCTTTCCTTTCAGGCAACGTAGGGTCTCCCTCCAGGCCCCTGGAAGACCACCGAGTGCACTAGCCTGACTGTTCCAGCTGCAAACTTAGGCAAATGTGGTCACCCTTGAGATTGCTCTGGTGGAATTTTGGACACATCTAGGAATATCAGGTCAACAGCTGTTTCTGGCTCAGCTGTCACTTTCCCTTCTTTAGGACCATCCACAGGAAGAGAATCCAGTAGTAGAGAAGAATTGCCCAGGTGCTAATTCCCTTCATGTCAGGCTGTTGGACGGAGTTTCCGAGAAGGAAAGGTTTTGTTGTCTTCTATAACATTACTCTGGAAAGTTTAGATCGCTGAGATAATGCACAATTGACTTTTGAAACAATGATTGGCTTCACCACCGCAGGTGAGCTCTTGGACTTTAATTTTGGCTTAGCAAGAGAGCACTAGAAGACTGCAGTATTGACTCTAGAATTTCTACATTGGCGAGGCCTTGGGTAGCAACCTGATTGCAAGCACGGGTTGGGGTAAGACAGATGTTGCTTGGCTGGGCCAGTGGTGAGTTAGGTTTAGTAGATAGACTGCTTTCAGAGAGTGTATTTCACTGGGATGGCTTGGGGATCATATTGTTTCTGATTATGGGAGAGGGCACACCAGCTCTGTCAGCACCTTCATGGTGTCAACTCTTAAAAG
Source organism: Neomonachus schauinslandi (assembly GCF_002201575.2). Lineage (NCBI taxonomy): Eukaryota > Metazoa > Chordata > Mammalia > Carnivora > Phocidae > Neomonachus > Neomonachus schauinslandi. The sequence goes on from NC_058404.1 coordinate 45,266,199, forward strand.
ATGATGGTTTGGAGAAGGGGCAATTACTTGTTGAAGTATAATGGACAGTACATTGATCAAGGAAGTTAGGAGACGTGGATTTCAGTCCTAGCTCTGCTAACAGTCCCACCTTAGATAAATCAGACTCTCCTCTCTTTAGGTGGTAGGTTAGTTATGTTTAAAAGGAGGGAAGTAATCTAGATCAGCACTGTCACATAGAAATACAATGTGAGAAACATGGAATTAGAAATTTTCTAGTAGCCACATTTTAAAAATCAAAAGAAACAAGTAAATTTATATCCAATTTAACCCCATATATCCAAATTATTACTGTTTCAACAGGTAATCAATGTAAACATTATTAGTGAGACATTTTACATCCAATTTTGTGTTAATTCTTCAAAGTCTGGTGTGTAGTTTACACTTATGACAGATTGCAATAGGACCAGCATGGTTCAAGTGTTTGGTGGTCCCACATGGTCAGGGGTTGCCATATTGGACAGCATGAATTTAGATGATGTCTGGAGGTCCATCCAGCTCTAACATTCTATGATTCCGTGACAGGCCACCCCTGGACTGCTTTGCCTTTTTCTTAACCATCCTTCTTTTGGGTTCTCATCTCTGGAGGACTCCAGTGTCAACCTGAACAGGAAGAATCATTTGTGACTAGACCCTTCTGCCCCAGATATGCTATAGACCTCCCAGGAACAAAGCAATTAACTCTTCTACCTACCTTGGGAAATCGCTTTGAGATCCTGTGTGAAAGGAGATGATACATAAAAATGCAAAGTAATTAGTCCTTGAGCATTTCTTCTGACATAGTCACAGATGTAAGTGCAGTCTGTGATGCATGTTCCTGCCCGAAGCCTCAGGAAGTGTAATTAACTATCTCCTGTAAAGTGCTATGAGATGCTCCAGATGAAAGGTGGCCAGTGAGAGCCAACCATCACCCGGAGCAACATTTGATCATGCCCATCCCCAGCCAGCACCATTATAAGCCCAGACTGACGTCATTTCTGCAGTTAGCAGCTCTTCCACCTGCGGAAAGATGTAATAGGGGTGTTGAGGCCCTACCAGGTGATCTATTAAAAAAAGCAACACCCCCAGACTTTTGCTCAAGGGGCCTTGTGTTGTTGTAGATTCTAAGAAGCAGACTCCATTTCCCTGAAATTGTACACATACTGCCTAATTGAGCTCGCCTCTCTTCAAGCTGAAGTCACTTCTGGTAGTAGATGAATCAGAAATAGCTATGCGATTTCATTTGCACTTGATACTGGAGACTGGGAAAGTTCTAGGGCCCTGAGACCTCAATCACCAGCTGGTGCCAGATTCTTGACTTCCCTGCGAGAAAGAATTCAAGGATGAGTCAGAATAAAGTATAGTAGAAGAAGCTTCATTGCAAAGCAAAAGTACACGTTTGAGAGAAGGGAGTCTGGGCACACTCAGATAGAGGATGTTAGTTGCCCCGGGTAGGTGTGGGGCTCTGATCTTTATGGGCAGTTATAATTAAGGGGTGGAATCTTTTTGCAGGGTTGTGAGAACAGGCGGGACTTCCAAGAACTGTGCATGTCATTATACATGCTCTATGCTAGTTACTATGCCATGTGCAGTCTGACTTTTTTTTTGCATATACTCTAACTGCGCAATTGGTCCTCTGGATCCCTGAATGGAAGGGTGGTCATTTGCAGGCTAATTGGGTCTTTGTGCCCATATGCGCCATGGGTTGGAGCAACAGGATGCTTGTAGCCATGAGAAACCACAGGGCTATCACAGGATTTACTCAGTTGTCACAAATACCCTGTCAGGTGTCAGGTTCACCCTGTTCCTGTCTTTTTTCCTTTTGCGGTTACCCTACATTTCCCTATTCTACCTGTCTCATCTTCCCCCTTCTGAGAATTCCAACCCTTAATCCTTTAAGTATAGAAAGGAGCAGATCTGATGTTGTAGCTGCTTCCTGCTGACTTAGGGGCATTGGCCCTGCCTGGTATGGGAGTGGAATTTTCTGGTCATCTGATCTCAGGGTTTCAAGAGCGTCTGTGGTGGAGATGGGTTGAAATCTTTGCATGACCATCATCTTAACATGGAACTGTTGTAATCTGGAAGGGACAAACTTTGACAGTATTATTTTCCCATTCAGGTCCATAGGGAGGACAAGAAGTATTTTGTGGACAGTAGATTGATGCAAATATGCATCAATATGCATCAGTATTAGGAGTATGATAATCAAGTGTCCTAGAAAAGGTAAGATGTAAGCAAAGACGCTGGGTAGGTAACCCTTGATGGTATTTTATAGCAGATTAGGCTGTATCTAGGATTTCCTGAGAAATGGTGGAGCCTTAGCTGAAGTTGTGAAGCCAGGTAGCTTGTTCCAAAATTTTAGTTGTGCCCATTTCCACCTGTCCAGAGACATTAATGTAAAAACAGCAAGAAGTATTAGCCAAAGCGCACACTCCTATGTGCTTTGGCTAATACTCCTCCTTGTGTAGCCAATAAATAATCAGAGGCAATTCTGTGGTTCATCACCATTGCTGCCAAGAAATCTATTGATTGCCTTAACAGTTTGAAATCTTGGCCTATTGGGCAATAATGACATAGATCTTGTGATGTTTTTGGCTGTCCCACTATTGTAGACTATTTCTCCTCTCAAAGAAATGAGGCTTCCTATGTGTGCCCCTGCTTGCAGAACTATTAACTCTATCCCTCTCTTCTTTCTGGTTTTAGATGTTTTTGAGGATTTAATGACCCATGGATTATTGGTAAATATTTGAGTGTGTTCAGGTGGGGGATAGACATATCGAATTATCCAATAGTTTGATGATGTGTCATTTATGTCTGAACATTGAATATTTATGTCTGAGCATTGAACTGCGTATTCCTGATTGTTGCACAGACCCAGGAACATGAGCTCTTTTTCTAGGCATATGAGCCCTGGTGTTGGTGATTTAGGATGTTGAAGCTTGGATGAGCTGAAGGAATCCACTTTTTATAGGGGACCAAGTGGTCCTCTTGTATGACTTTACCTCCATCCTTATAATCCCAATAGTCATTATCCTCCTCATCATCCCAGTCATCTGGATGACATCCTGGGTAGTCATGTCCCTGCCATAATTTGGGATAAACTTTAGAATTTTCTTCTAATCTGTATCTGAGTATCTATTGTAGGCCAATCTTAGTAGTCTGGGATCACATCCTGGTAGACAGAAATCAGGGGAACTACACTTGTATGGGATAGGGCCTAGGATACAGTCTCCTCTAGCAGTAAGTTGCATCTGAGCAGTCCATAGGGAAGACAAGAAGTATTTTGTGGCACATTCATTTGAGGGTCTAACTTGATGTACCAGACAAGTGAATGGGGGCTCAGACATTTGTGGATGGATGCATTAACTAGGTGGGCTGATATTTTTAAGGCAGGATTTGGGCCCCATTAAGTCTTCAGTAAACTGGGTGATTTTGGATTGCTTCCCTTGGGCTGGTTGTCCAATGAGTGGGATTTTTTCCCTGTCACTGGAGAGTTGATGGTGACATACCCAACAGCTGTTTAAGGAGGTGTTCCAAATGAGGTCTGGAGTAATCTGGACCTAAGTATTATTTTCCCATTCAGAGTCCAAAGAAGTTGACACCCTGAAAGCATGACAAGGAACATAAGCATATTGGGTATGGCTATACCCAGCAAAGACCGAGAGTTCTTTTCCCCAAGGCACACTAAGGCTGTAATAGCACAGTAACATGAAAGAAATAATAAGAAGACTAGGATTCCCAGCAGGAATATTCACATTACTTATCTTTTAGCTTTGCCTGTGGAACAGTAGCTTGAGATCCTTCAGGGGCTCACAGGTGTCCTTCTGTTTCACATCCTGTGTTGACTGAGAAGGAATCGATTTAATCCTAGATAGGTGAACCCAGGTGGCTATTTCCTGGACTTTGACTGCAGTTGGGGTCCTCAGGATGACCTAGTATGGGCCCATCCATTTGCATTGGAGTTGATCTATGGGGGAGCTCTCTTTCAGGTCTTGAGAAGGACCATGTCTCCTGGGAGGAATGAAGAGGTTAAATTTTGGGGGTTGGGAGCTGGGAGGATTTTACTTCCATATTCTGTAAGGGTTTTTTGTTTGTTTGTTTGTTTGTTTTGTTTTTTTATTTGTCTCGGGTTTATGATGTGTCTGGTTATTTCTTGAACCTCAGTATCAATGGGAAAGGTTGAGGTAAGTAAAGGTCTTTCATATAACATCTCATAGGGATTAAGTTGAAGATCGGATTTGGGGGGCAGTTTTGACCCAAAGGAGAGCAATGGGCAGCACTTTTAGCCATGATTCTGAAGTTTCTTGGCATAGTTTGGCTATTGTCTTTTTGAGGTAATGGCAGGCCTTTTCCCCTTTTCCAGGAGATTGAGGTCTCCAGGAAGCAGCAAATGATGATCCCAAGGGCTTGAGCTAATTGTTGGGTGATTTTGGCTGTCAAAGAAGACCCATTGTTCACTCTATAAGGGTCAGGGAAGACCAAATTGTGGGATAATTCCCTTAAGTATTACTTTGGAAACTCCTGAAGCCCTTTCTGTCCTACATGGGAATGCCTCTATCCATCCTATGAAGGTACCATTTAGTGCTAGGAGATATTTATAACTTTGTGCCTGTGGCATCTGGGTAAAAATCTCTTTGCTAATTTTTATTGGGATAAGTATCTCAATGTTGGGCTGCTTTTGGAAGTGGAGATGGTTTCATTCCATCTCCTGGTTTATTATAGAGGCCCTGATGACAGGCCTTAATAATATCTTTAACTCTCGGAGCCCCTTTTCAAGGAAGAGATGGGTAACATGTGACATTAGAGCATATCTCCCCATGTGGGTGGAGTCAAGTATTTGGTTAATGACTTTCCATTGGCACCATCTGGGGAGTGGTACTTTGTCTTCCTTTATCCTCCATCCGCTAGGGTCTTTATTAAATCCTCTTTGTTTAGCCCAATCTGTCTCTGTTGGAGTATATTTTGGGTTAGTTAGGAGCAGAGAGGCCTGGGGTCACAAGGCCACAGTAGTGGCTTTAATGGTCTCTGTAGCAGCTGCCTTTTTTGTTGCTTTGTGTGCTAGGGTGTTTCCTGTGGTTATTTCTGAGTCTCCCTTTTGTGGCCTCTGGAGTGTAGTACAGCCACTTCTAGAGGTTTTTTGAATTGCCTTCAGGAGCTCTCCTATCTCAGGGCCATGTTTTATAGGAGACTTTTTTTTTTTTTTTGCATATAAAATTCTTCCTTTTCTCCAGATGGCCACATGGACTTGTAGAACCAGAAAGACATTTAGAGTCAGTATAAATGTTAATCCTTTTGTCTTTGCCCAGTTGGAGAGCTCCATCGAGAGTCACGAGTTCAGCTTTTTGAGCTGAGGTGTTAGGTAGTAGGGGTTTGGCCTCTATAATTTGACAGAGGCTAACAATGACATATCCAGCTCTCTTAATTCCATTGTCTACAAAGCTGCTCCCATCTGTAAACCAAACTTCATCTACATTTTTTAGAGGCTTGTCCTTTTGATCAGGTCTACTAGAATAGGTTTGTTCAATAGTTTTTGTACAAGAGTGGGTCAGATTTTTTTTTTCCCCAACAAGTTGTTTGCTTTAGGGTTTGGTGTCTTTAAGGGTTATATCTGGGAAATCCAACAGAAAAACTTGGTACTTAGTTAAGCATCTTCCTGTCAACCATTGGTGTCCCTTTATTTCCAGAATTCCTTGTACCTAGTGGGATATTAGGACTTCCAGGGTTTGTGTTCCAGAGTGAGTTTAGTAGCTTCCTCAACTAGGAGGGCCATGGCTGCTACCACCCATAGGCAACCTTGCTATCCACTGGCTATAGAGTCTAGTTGTTCGGAGAAGTAAGCCACTGGTCTGGGGATTTCTCATAGTTTTGGGTGAGGACGCTCAGGGCTATTACATTCTTCAGCTACATATAAGGAGAAAGGCTTTTCTAGGTCTGGAATCCTGAGGGCAGGAGTGGTGGCTAAAAGGTCTTTGATGGCTTGAAAAGCCTTTTGTTTTTCCCCTTTGCACTTGAGCAGCTCATTCTCTATTACTTTAAGGGCCTCATAAAGATGCTTTGCTATGAGCCCAAAACCTGTGATCCAGGTGTGGCAAAATCCTGCCATCCTAAGAAAGTCCTGAGGTTTTTTTTTTTTTTCCTCTTCTTCTTTTTTTTTTCTATCTGTGGAAAGCCTATCTTGAGGATGGCCTCTTTTCTTTTTACAGACAAAGTCCTCCTTCTAGGAGTTAAAATATATCATACATATTCAACTCTTTGTAGAGAGATTTGTACCTTTGATGGGGAAATCCGATAGCCTTTATCCTTAAGTAAGTTTAAGGTTAGATTGGTGTTTTTATTGGAGGCTTCCTTGGTGGGACTACAAATGAGCAGACCATCTATATAATGGAGCTGGGCCCCTGTCTCTAGTTTCAGTTCTCTGAGTTTCCTTGCTCGTGTGTTGTCAAACAGATGAGGACTGTTTCTGAAACCGTGAGGTGATACAATCCAGGTATATTGTTGGCCAACATTGGAAAGGGGATCTGTCTATTCAAAAGCAGACAGAAACTGTGAGTCTGGATGCAGAGGTATGCAGAAGAAAGCATCTTCAGGTCCAGAACAGTAAACCAGCAAGTATCACTAGGGATCTGGGTGAGGATGGTGCAAGGATTTGCCACAATTTGGTGGACAGGAACCACTGCCTTGTTTATGGCTCTGAGATTCTGTACCATATGGTATTCCCCATTGGGTTTTTTAAGTGGGAGAGTGGGGGTTGCAGGGTGATTGGCAGGGCACTATGAGTCTATGTTTGAGAAACTTATCTATAAGGGGTTGGAGCCCTTGCTTGGCTTCTAGCTTAAGCAGATACTGTTAGGAGAAAATTTGCTTTTGTCTTTAAGAGAGACTTTTGCTGGCTTAACATCTCTGGTCTTTCCAGAAACTCCCTGATCACACATGAATTGACTTGAGTCCATATTTCAGCAGGGACTTTTGTTGATGGGTTTTGATGTTCATCCATGACTAGGACCAGCAATATGTGTGTCCCTGACTTCTGGAGACATAAAATACTTCCCAAGGAGCTCAAAAAGCCCCAGCCCAATAGTGGGGTGGGGCATTCATGCATGACCAGAAACTGATGTGAAATCATTTGTTTGCAAATCCTACAGTTGAGTGGCGGGATGAAAAAATTAACTTTTAAGTTACTGTCAGCTCCAGTAATCTTATAGCTTTTGGAGGATAAAGGCCCAAAATCTTATAGCTTTTGGAGGATAAAGGATATGTACTCTGTCAAAACAGAGTAAGTGGCTCTTTGTGTTGATTAAGATTACCCGAGGTTCCTCAGTTATGATGGTCAGGGTCAAGGGAGCTGCCAGGGTCTTTGGGTCCCATCAGTTGTCAGTGGAGGTGGCCATCATGGATTTGGGGGCCCTGTCTTCCCCTAGGATCTGAGGACAATGTGTTTTTTTAGTGGCCTCTTTCTCCACCTTGGTGGCTGCGTCCTTTAGGTTTGACCCCATGAGCCTTCACCTGGTGGGGACATTCTGATTTCTACTGGCCTGGCTCACCAATAGTTATAATAAACCCTAGTATTTGGCCTAGGGCTGGAACTCTTCAAAGGGTAACCCTGAGGTTGCAGGGCCTTGTTAACTGCCACAGCTATCAGTTGTGTCCGTTTCTTACTCTTACCGGCCACGTTGAGTCTTTGCCTCCTTCTCAGCTTGGGATTGTTATAAAACCCAAATGCCAGTCAGAAGTTGGGTCATGGGGTTTGAGGCCCCAGAGCCAACTCTTGCAGTTTGCTCCTGGTGTCAGGTACAGATTGAATGATAAGGTGAGTCTCCAGGATGCCTTGTCCTTCAGTGGCCTCAGGGTCTATATTAGTATATTGTTTAAGGGTTTTTATGAGGCACATTGAAACAGGGTGGAATTTTCATCCTTTCCTTGTGTAATTTTCCAGATTTTGTCATAATTCACATATTTGATAATGTTCTTTTTTATTCCTTCAGTTAGGTCACCATAGGGGTTTTTCTGCCCATTTCCTTCCTTCCTCTCTGATGGTTTTAATTGGGATGCTGAACTGGCACAACATTTGCTCCCACAGGTATTATACAGGGTCCATAATGGCGAGGGTGTCAGCATAAGCTTGAGGCTCTATCCAACTTTGCTGTTTTTCTTCTGAGATGAAATAGGTAGAGAAAATAATATGTGATCTCCCCAACTTAAAGCCAAGGAAAGATCATGAGCCTGGAACTCTTCTGTGAACTTGTCTAGATTTTCAGAAAATCTGCCCAATTACTGTTTACATTGAGCCAGATCTGTCATGGAGAAGGGAACATGGACCTGAAAGTGCCTGCCTTGCCATTTGCTACTTCCCTCAGTGAGCATAGTTTGGAAGGGTCTGGGTGGTAAGATGTTCCCCCACGTGTCAGCCCAGCAGGACTGCCCTTCCCAGGGAGAGGCAGATATTGGGGTTGACAAGGAGGCCGAATAGCTCATGTTGGAGGAGCTGAAGGGATAGGGGTTTTTTGAGAAGATATTATCTCTGGAGGAGGAGGTGAAGGTGGCAGAAGTGTAGGTACCCTAGGGGGAGAGGAACCTCCCAATAAGGGGTTGTCTACAATGTCAGGTTCTTGGCTAGGAGGACCAGGAGGGATGTGTACGTAACAGATATGGCATGTCCCCCAGAGGCTCGAGTTTTTGTGTAATGCCATAAATGTCCATACATAAGGAATTTCAGTCCATTTTTGTTGCTGTTTAAAAGTTGGCCTAATTTTAGTATAGTATTGTAACTTAGGGTTCCCCATTCTTAGGCCAAATTTCTCTTCCCTCCAATTTATATTGAGGCCAGGCAGTATTGCAGAAAAAGATCAGTTTCCTTTTCTTTAGGCCATCTAGTTTAAAGGTTTACCAATTTTTAGGAATGTAGCCCAGGAGAGAGTCACAGGGCACTGAAGGAGAATTACTCCTAATTCTATCCTTCATCCTGAAAGAGAGAGGAGAAGGAATGACTAAGTAACTTGGTGTTCACTCTAGGGAGATGACCCACCTAGCTTGCTGAGGCAATCAGACATCCCTGGCCTTTGGCTAATTCCTGACACCTAGGCATCCCTGGGATCCTCTGGGCTTCCATGGTGTCCACTCTAGTCAGAGGACCCGTAGCCCACAGCCAGGCATCCACCCTGCCCACTCCAGGGAGTGGGTCTTCAACAAGCTGTGTGTTGGCACTTGGGACTTTGGAAAAAAGGGGAAGGCTTCCAGAACCAAGGAGTCCACATTGTGGGCTGAATTCTATGAGAGCAGGCAAAATGATGATCCTCATACCAGCTCTGTCCAGCTGGGCAATAGACAGAGTGCCACACAGTATGGTCTGTAAATTTAGGCCTTGAAGGGAATTGGTAAAAAGAAACTTCCTTCCATAATACCTAAAAAGCCTCTGGAGAGATTTTGCCTGGGAGGAGGAGTTGGCCTGTTGCCAGAACCAATGCCAGGAGAGGCCCAGTTTTGCAAAGTGATCCTGATTAAGGTAAAAAGGATTACAAGTAAGGGCATGTTTTAGGAAGCAAAGAGAAAGGCAGTATGAGTCTCATAGGTCCATGAAGTGTCAGTCCATGGACCCTGACTAATCAAGGAAACAACACAGAGACAGTGAGTTCAGGTATGATGAGACAGTGAAGGCCAGCAAGATGGAAGACTAGTTTTGGAGCTGTTGGCTGAAAGATAGGCAAGAGAACCTCTATTCAGTAGCCAGTGGAACTGGCTTCCATAGACCAAATAAAGCAGTGTTGGGGGGGAGGTAGAGGTTATAAACAGATTCTCCAGAGACAGCATTAAAAGCAGAGTGATATGGTGGTCCCCAACAATCTGGTGTAGCTGGGACCAAGGGCTCTATTGATTGCTCAACAGTCTGATGAAAAATCTTGAAACTGTTAAGACAATCAATAGCCTCCTTAACTGCAATAGCAACAGAGAGATTTTCCAGAAGCTAGGCTCAAGTCAGAGTGAAATTGTAGTCCTCGAAATAAAAGAAATGGTATTCAGGATTGCCACAGGGTTGGATATGCATGATTTCACAGTATGCCTTGATGCACAGACATTTGCTTCAGGTTTGTGGGTGATCTAAAGTCCATCTAGCCCATTCCATGATCAACTTATCCTCACACAGGAGACTTCTAGAGGGTGGCGATTGCCCTAATGGCTTTTAACTGCTTGACCTGTGCCTGCCATTTGGAGTGGCAATTCTTGAGAACTGTCAAGAATAAGAGAGTCAAAGTCAAGATAGAGAAAGTTTGTAATTTTTAAGGTTTTAGGGTGACAGGACCGTGGAAGAGAAGTTTGAAGTGTTTCTGAAAGGGGCAGAGGAAATGTCCAGTCCTACAGAGGATGGAATTAATAGGCAGGACTCCCAGAAGAAAAATTAGGAGGGCTATCACTAGCACAGATCCAAAGACTCCCATAAGGACTAACCTGTCTGTGGAGGCCAGGTAGAGTTTGGAAGCACTTACTATTTCTGGGGTCTCTTGAATGGCAGTGGTGAAAAGACAACAGAAGAAGGGAGATCAGTAAGTATCAGAGTAGGGGGAATGAAAGCAGTCAAGTATCTCCTGGCTGCTTTGCCAAAAATATGATACTGAGACTGGGTGAATTCTCAGGCCCTGAGACCTCAACTACCAGCTGGTGCCAAGTTTTTGACCTCCCCCAGAGAAAGAATTCAAGGACAAGTCAGAATAAAGTATAGCAGAAGAGGCTTTATTACTAAGTGAAGTACACACTTGAGAGAAGGGAGTGTGGGCACACTCAGAAAGAGGACCTGAGTTTCCCTGGGTATATGTAGGGCTCTGATTTTTATGGGAAGTTATATTACAGGGGTGGAATATTTTTGCGGAGTTCTGGGAGTGGGCGAGGACTTCCAAGAACTGTGCATATCATTGTGTGTGCTCTATGCTAGTTATATGGACAAGCACCATCGGCCTTTTCTTGTATATACTCTAAATATACTCTAAATGCACAATTGGTCCTCTAGCTCCCTGAGTGGAAGGATGGAAGTGTTATTCTCTGTCATTTACAGGCTAACTGGGTCTTTGTGCACATGCATGCTGTGTGTTTGTGCAACAACATGATGCTTTGGCCATGAGAAACCCCAGAGCTATCACAGGATTTACTCAGTTGTCACAAACACCCTGTCAGGTGCCAGGTTCATCCTGATCCCTGTCCTGTTCCCTCCCTAATGTCACCTAACATTTTCCTATTCTACCTGCCTCACTTTGAATGCAGTTTTTTGTTGTTTGCTTTTGTTTTCGTTTTTGTCAAATTGAGTTGGTCTTCAGGACCAATGTGAAGACAGTGGAGTCTATCTTTAGCACTCACCTATTTTCTCTTTCCAAGGCTTGTTGCTCTTTCTAAGGACCTAACCATCTGGCTGGTCACCCCAGCCCTTTTTTCCTCATTCTCATCCCCTCCTGCCATTCCATCATCAAACCAGGTCCTGGACTCATTTTTATCCCCTCTCGTCTTTAAAACTAATTTCCCAAAATTGGTATCTTGTAAAAATTTTACCATGTTCTTCTGTCAGATGTGAAAGCCATCGTGGTTTGTCTCATTTGTTCATTCCTGTATCTATCCATTTGTTAACTCCGCATCTCTTATGTATCTGTCAGTGTGCTTGGTAGGCAGAGGACCAGGCTTCTGAGGTAAGATGTGCCTCTTTTGATGATTCCTTTTTTCCTGCCTGTCCCTTACATGCTGATGATCCCCTGGCATCCTTCTTTTTCATTTGCTCATAGAATGTTCTCCACATTCCTCATGCTGTCCCAAGGGCTGCTGCACTTGGCTGTGAATGTTGTGAACTGCACAACTCCAGGAATACCAGCATGGGGCTGAGTTCCACAGCAGTTGGTCCTGCCTTCTCTGGGGAAGGCTCATTGGTTCTATGCCAGTGACCCCAGAATCTGTATCTCCAGTCCCACTTCACTCTTGAATGCTAGTTCAAGCTTAGATTTATTTTTCTTCTCTTTTTCTTCTTTTAATTGAGTTAACATATACCTATAGTCAAGTGTGCCAAAGGTGTTCTCTTAGTCGTTTTGGGCTGCTGTAATAAAAATACTATTGACTGGCTGTCTTAAACAACAGAAATTTACTTCTCACAACTCTGGAAGCCTGACAGCCTAAGATCAAAGTGATGGCCAACTTGAACTTGGTGGTATGCTGGTGGTGCGGTGCTGTCTGTATCCTTGCAGGGAACAGAGGGGGAGAGAGAGAGAGTGAGTGAGTTCTAACATGTCTCTTCTTACAAGGGCACTAATCCCATCATGAAGGCTCCACTCTCATGACCTAATCACCTCCTGAAGGCCCCACCTCCGGATATAATCACACTGAGGATTGAGTTTCAGGATATGAATTTTGAGGGGACACATTCAGTCTGTAGCAGGCATTAATCTTAAGTGTCCAGTTAATGGATTTCCATATATATGTTCTCTATGCAGGTCAAGATACAGAACATGTCCAGCACCCTAGAAGATCCCATCAGGCTCCTTCTCAGTCAGGACCATTCTTTAGAGGGAAGCATTTTTAAAACTTTTTGACCATGGATCAATTTTGCTTGTCCTTGAACTTTATATATACATATATACAGAGTCTGTATTCTTTTTTGGTCTGGCTCCCCTCATTCAACACAATATATGAGAGATTTATCCTTGTTGTTACATAAATCCACGTTCAGGCCCATATTTCTTGTAGGATATTCCTACCTGTATATCCTGTTGGGAAATCCAGTGGTACATAAGCACAACCAAACACATTATTCTATATTTTATTTGTTTTAACTTTAAAAATTGTTTTATTTATCACTAAACTCTACCCCTGAAACATTATTCTATATTTTAAAATAAGGTCGAGGGTCACCTTATCATCAAAAGAATTAATACTGACCTTATAGAATTGCTGGGAAATTTCAATGAGGTGATGTATAGAAAGCATGTAGAGTAGCTCTCAAGTAGTTAAAGTCAAAAAAGTTACTTAGAATTGGGAGAGGCGTGACATCCTTACTGGTCTACTTTAGTCTTACCTGCTTACTTTTTTTTGTGGGAGATGGGCCCTGAGCCATCTGGTGTTCATATTATCTTAAATAAAATTTTAGTCTTTAATAGGATCAATTAAAATGATTTTTTGCTCTGGGGATTTAGCAATACATTGAGGTCTACTTATTTGTTCTTTTGAATGTGAGTTAATTTGTTAGGAACTACCTATTAGGCTTTGGGAGTGACTTAATTGACACCTCAGTGTGAGAAAAACAACCTAGATGTTTTGTCACCTTTAATCATAGAATGACACTTTTAATCACAGAGAGAATCTTAATATACATAAAGAAAAATATAAATAAAATAGTAATACCCCTACAGGCAGCCTTCATTCCAAGTAAATGTCAGACCTACTGTATTGCTAGAGTAGTAAATTATTCATTTTGCATAACCTTAAACTTTAAACATAATGTGAATCAGTGGGCCTCACTGAAGTTCTATCAAACATTATAAATATCTAGACAAAGGAAAGAAGGAAACGAAATTCTGGGAATTTGGAGTACAGAGTCAGGGAATGTCCCACCCTGGGAACAAATTCGAGGAGCTGGGAAAGCGGATGAACTGCAGATGTCCGGAGTCAGGAAAGAGTTGGGAGTTGCTAGGAATTGCACAAAAGAAGGTTAACGGCTGAGCAGGAATCCAATTTCCACAATTCTCTGATGCCGTAGTTTTAGTCATTGTGGCTCTACTGCTGTAATACACACTTAACATGCCACAGAAATGGCAAAATTCGAACCCCGTCCACACCAAACACTGTCAATTTTGCCTAATGGGAAACTTTTCTAGTCATAACACATTTTAAAAATAGAAAGAACAGAGAAATAAGATTTCCTCTACACAGATATGCTTCCCTGCCCATTTTGTGGTCACGGTTTGAGTCTACAATATAAAGGATGCCTATAGTGAAAGGATAGCAATTGATTTTTTCTTCCCCGAAGTCCTTTATTTCTCAGTCTCTTCTTTTGATGTTAAAGACAACACAGGAGAGACACCATGATGGAAATGGGGAGTCTTCAGGTGGCCATCTGCTGGCTGCTGAGAATTTGGTGCGGCTTCAGACTGGCTGAGTGAACAGCCACAATCGGGAGCTGGGTGGGGGAGGGCAGAGCTCCTTCTGAGCAGAGGCTGTGAGGACCCTAAGGATAAAGCAGCACACAGCAAGGCAGTGACTAAGTATGGGGTAAGCAATTGCCCTAACTTCTCTGTACGTCTGTTCTCATCTCCAAGTTGATGATGGAAATGGTACCTACATCACTAGCTACATTCATTCATTCTTCATTCACTTAGTGGTTATCATACTCTGTATGGGACATGGTGCTAGGTATAGAGCAACACAGACCTGAGAAAAACATGGGAACTTCCACATTATTGCTGCTCCTTCTTTACCATGAAGATGACCGATTTCATGAGACCACTTGTTGGCTTGAAGATGGAAGAACCTAGCATAAGAGCTTTGGGTCATGGCTCTGTGGGCAAAGGTCAAGGAGAAAGAATGTGTGATGGAAGAAACACAGTACAGTGTAATCCCAGAAGTGTGATTGGTCAATCAGGGTTTAAATCTCACTTCTATACCTTACTAGTGTGTAACCTTGGACCAATTACCTGCACTCTTGGAGCTTCCTTTGGAGAATGGAGATGGTAATACCTACTTCCTAGGACTGAGGTGAGGATTAATGAGGTAATATATGAGCAAGCTGAAGGAGAGGAAAGAAAGTGAGAATAATAATTCTACATCCATTTATTAAGCAACTACTCAGTGATTCCCTTTTTTCACTGGCTATGTGTGAGGGCCCAGTGATTCAGCAGAGCAAGGGACAGCCCCCTGCAGCATGGAGAAGGTCGAGTCTGCTGTTGCATACCTGGGGGTGGCGTGTGGCTCTCCTGGGGCTTGGGATATAGCTACTTTCTACCTTGATGCCCCGTGGTCAGATCTGTGTTGTATTAAAAAATAAGGGCCATAACAAGAATTATCTGTATTCGAATCACATATGTTGGCTTATGTATTCCATCATATATCTTTCTTCACCATCAAGAGTATTCTTGGGATGAGTGGTATAAAACAGGGAGGAAGGGAATAACTAATATGTCGGCTTGTAGATATTTAGTTGGCCGTGATATTCCTACAAGACGCCATTAGCTTTCGGGGAGGTCTCTATCTCTGCATGAAACTTCCAGTGTGCAGAGAGGCCTCATTTTGTATAGCACTGGTTTCCTAAGAAGTAACATGTAAATTGAGAAGAAGAAGAAAAAAAAACAACAACCTCATTTAACCCACTAGGACAGTTGTGGGTTATATATGCTTGGGCAGTTCTAACCATACATAAGTAATCAGTCCCTCATTTCTATTAATCTGGTAAAATTAGATGATTGAGGCTTGATTTTTCTCAAAGTGAGAGATATCCTTGTATTTAGGAACAAAAGTTAACAGCGACCACGTGGCCTTGCTGGGGGCAGTTAAGAGCAGGTTACTCAGCTCCTGCCTTAGATAAACATGGGATAAGAATGTCAAGTCCCTACCCACCCCTCCCCCCTTTTCCGGGCTCCCCACACACCACCCCAGCTCTCCCAGATGTTTCAGATTCCAAGAATGTTTGCATTGATTAAACATTCTATTTTTTGCTTATTTCCCCATCCCAGACCTTGGAAATGTTGTCTTTACTTTTATTGCTTGAGATCAGGGCTATTTCTGGAAGGTGTGGGGTTCAGGGAAAAAAAAATCATGGTATGTGCTCCTCTCTCCCCTGGTTCTTTTCTTTCATACAGGTGGAAGCTGACATGACTCAAAGACGGCTGTTGTAGGTTGAGAGACTATCCAAAGTCTATCCTTGAAGGATTCTGCTGGAATGTTCCTTGGGTGATGGATAAAAGAGTGTTTATTGGCTTGTTGCATGTGCACAATTCAGCCATCTTTTTTAGAACCTTGCAATCTTTGCTTAGCAATTTGTGTGTAGGGTGAGGTGGGATGTATGGGGGAGGGGGAGGATGGTCACTTGCCTACGTCCTGGGGAGGGAGGTGAAAGGCAGCAGTACTGGGAGCTGTACTTCAGAAAATAAGCCATGAACTCTGGGGATTAGCCTATCAGTCATCTAGCCATTTCGTTTCAACTGTAATTCACTTCAGTGATTTGGTCCCTAGGTCACTGCCTTCAAGCTATGCTCAGGCCAGAGATTAGAGGCGGCTCTGGGATATAGCACAACACATTGGACACTTCAAGTCAGGAGACTGGGATAAAATGGGATACTGCCACTTCCCAACACTGTAGATGTGGACAAGTCAGTGAACCCCTCTGAACCTTAGTTTCTTTATCTCCTGAAATGTGGACAACAATATCACAGGATTGGCACTGCAGTGTTTTGTGAGGTTTAAATGGAGTAATGTCTGAGTAAATTTCAGTCAGCATTTGACACACAGTGGGTGATTGGAACTTTCAGGATTTTTAAGGTTAATAGGGTGCCTTTCCTGAGGAGGGGTTGCCTTCACGGGGGTTTCTATGCTCTGACATCTCTTTAAAATGTCCCCTACCTGTCTGAAAGTGAAACTGGTATGGAGAATTCTGGGTCAATTCTCTGTCAAAACAGAAATTTTGTCATATTTTCTTGTGGTTGTTATGTGTAGTTTCCTCCACTCCCCATTTTGTGAAATAGGTGGGGTCCTGCGTTTAAGAATGATGGGAAGCTTTATTTACCCCAGTCTGGAGCTTCAGTCGGGGGTTCATGGGGTTACCTAGGGAAAGTGCAGGTGCTCAGGCCCACCACAGACCCGCCACATATCTGAGGGTGGCACCTGGGAATCTGCATTAAAAGTCAAATAACTTGGAGGATTCTTGTGCACACTAAGATGGAGAGCCATTGCTTTAAAGTGGTTATTTAGTATGTAGGCTGACTGTGGAATTTGAGGATAGATTTGATTGGTGTGGAAGAGAATTAGGGAAGGAGAGTTGACCCAGGGTCGCGTGAGAGGTGGAAAGTTGCTGTAGGGAATAGCTGAAGGCCAGTTTTGCTGACTTTGTTGACTTGAGGCTAGTTCCTTGCCTCACTAGGAAGGATCACATTCTGGGGACAGAAAGCAGGGCTGATTCCCAAGAACTCGAGCCTGGAGTATATCAGTAAATTCACTTGCATTTTTTTCCTCGAATTTTTGGTTTTGCCCTAAAGTTCTGACAGTGTCCTCGTTGCACTTATGGCTACATGATAGGAGGACTAGGGCATGTACTCTCACCGTGGATTGTGCTGGTGGGAAATTGTTTTCATCTCTGGTAACCGTTTTGAAACTAAATCTCATGTTTGCTGGCAGCATAAGAAACAGGCATGAATCAGGTTATTGTATTTCCTGAATTTAACTCTGCCTTTGTAACATTCAGCCCACATGAATGAGGGATATGTTTTCCTCCCAGTGACACGTCTGCAGCTCCTCCTTCCACCTCCTACCCAAACATCCTTCAAGAAAAGGAAGAGAGCTTTCATACCAAGTGCAACGAGGTTTCAGACAATTTAGCAGGCTGTGCTGGGGTTCCTGGAATGGAGTGGAAGGCCCAAAATAGATATCCGGGAAGAAAAGAGGAAATGGCAACAAAGAACTTACTTTAAAATTGCAGGACCCTGCAGGAACTTTTATTGCCACAATTGAGTCAGGTGAATTTTTGGTCTCTGCCTTCAAGAGGGGTGTTCCCACGAATTGACTCATGGTCCTTGTTTCCTTCCTGAAGGAAAGAAAGGAAAACCATTCTGATGATCTGAGCAAGCCCAACCATTAAAGTAGTAAGAACTCATGGATCTTAGGTTCACACAAAAGTTTCAGTGAAATAATGATTCTGTTCCTGTGAAAATTCATTCACTCAGCAAATGTTCACTGAGTGCCTACCGATATGCCAGGCACTGTGTTAAGCACAGGGACACAGAAACTAATAAGACATTGCCCTACCCATTAAGGAGCTCTTTGTTTATGGGAGAAGACACAAATAAGGAATGCTATAAAATATGAACGTAAAGGACTGACTGCTCTGATTTGCTCTGTGGCCCTTCACATGGCTATTACCGAGTAGAATTGAACAACAAGAAGAACTTCACAGTTTACTTGCTGTAGTGGATTGTATAGTGTCCTCCCCAAATTCCTGTTCTCCCAGAATCTCTGGATGTGACATTACTTGGAAATTGGGTCTTTGCAGATGTCATTAGGGTAGGATGAGGTCACAAGGGACTAGAGTAGGCCTTAAGTCCAATGCCTGGTGTCCTCATGAAAAGAGGAACAGAGTCACACAGGGAAGAAGGCCATGTGAAGATGGAAGCAGAGATGTGAATGATGTGTCCACAAGCCAAGGGACACCAGTGATTGCCGGCAGCTACCAGAAGCAAAGAGAAAGGCATAGAACAAATTCTTTCCCTGAGCCGCCAGAAGGAATCAGCCCTGAATTTAGACTTGTGGCCTCCAGAACTATGAAAGAATACATTTCTGTTCCTTTAAAGCACCCAGTTTGTGGTGGATTCTCATGGCAGCCCGAGGAGAGCAGTAGAGTTGCTTTCTAGAAACTGTGTGCTTTTGTTCATTTCCTTGTTTTGTCCTGGAATCTACTAAAAATCACATGCAGTGTTCCTCTTGGTGTTGGGAAACTGATGGCTACTGATAAAAGGGAGAACTGGTCATGAGACAGGTCAGCAATGCAAAAGCTCCCATGGTTACTGCTTCTTTGCCTTATACTTCGCTATCTTTTAATCAGGTTATTCTGGCTGGTTCTTAACACCTCAGTACTAGTCATTTCCTTTGGCTGTGGTTGTCTTCCTCTCCATTCTTACTTGCTGTCCTCTCCCACTTGAGCTAGCTCCAACATCTTTTCTAGAAAGGTCTTAGTTCCTTATAACACTAGCTAGTACCTAACCACATGGACCTGCTAACTCGTGGTCCAGCTGTGATTCCTTGGCCTCATCTCATTAACAAAATCTAGTAAGAAGGTAATGGCTGTGTGAATAAATGAGAATTTTAGCCCTATAGGCTTCTGGTTGTACTTGCAAATGTACGAATGTTCTTGTTAGGAGGAGTAAATGTAATTACATTTTTTATCGTGTTAGTACAGCAGTTGAGGTGAGTGTTGGTGGTTTGTCCAATATCTCATAACTGGTCAGTGCCAGAGTTGAGATGGAACCAAAGATCTTTCCGTTCACCTCCCCGATGTGTCAGGCAAGGATGGACTGGCTTTTATTCCACAGATTGCAGTGGCATAGATGCCAGCAAGAAGGATTTCTCGGTCAGGTTGGTTTATTTGGGAAAATTTTAAGAATTCTACTTCTCTTTCCTTTCCCCAGCCTCATTATTAAGTAGATGCCAGATGGTGAATTGCAGATTGTATTTCAGTTTCTCCATTCACTCTGAAATTTTATGACCTTGGTTTCACATCCACAAGGAAAAATGTTTCCAAAGAAGTTTGGAAATTATTGAGGGGATTGAATGTCCCTCTAATAGCCCCCTGGGACACATCTAGGGGTAAACATATCTTTTTAATCTATTCATTTTTCTCATCCATGGGGACTACTGGATAGATCATTTGGAAAGAAAAAGTAGGTTAATTTAGTTAAAAAAAAAAAAAAGAAAGAAAAAAAAAGAAATAAAGGCCTGAATGATCCCTACTCTCCCTTCTCTCTCCCAAACATGATTGATCATGAAATTCGTTCTAGAAAGAGAACCCAGGATTGTTAACAGGCCAGGCCAGCCACCGACCATACTTTTGTTTTACAGCCTTGAGCTTCCGTATCACTCTACCGGCTGAAGAACAAACCAATGAGGAGTAACATCTCACGGCAGCCAGAAGTGCTCAGTCCTACCTCCAGCCACAGGATAGGCTTCTGAGTGGCATGACTACTTGTCAGAGGCGTCACTTTGGGAAAGTCACCTAATGTCTCTGGCCTCGGTTTCCTCATTTGTAGAATGGCGATCATGCTATCTATCCACTTCTCAGGATTATTATGAGAACTAGAGATAAGATACATAAAGCAGTGCTTGACAAAGAATTGGTGCTGCATAACTGGGAACTATCTTTATTATTTTTTAAATTACTATGATCATTTGTGTATCTTTGTGCCTAGCCTGGATCACCCTGAAATCTGAAATGGAAGAAACCTCCCTTAGGCTTATTAATTTATTTAAGAGATAAAACATCATTTTGAGTCACCTTCAGCCCCATTTTGGCTGATTCATTTGCTTATCAATGTGTATGGACTTTCTCAAGGGTTTTAAGAAACTGGCCAGCCTCAGGGGTCCCAGCACAAGGACTGTGTAGGGGAAGTAGCAAGAAGCAGCGAATAGCGTCCTCTTCAAGGGTTCTTGCACACTTGGCTGAGTTGCTCCAGCCCCAAAGGGCCCGCGCCTTACAGGGGACATCTCAGAGATGACTGAGAAGAGGAGTTTATATTAAAATAATGGCGGCATCTCATTGTGCAGTCTGTCCCCTCAGGGAGAGACAGATTCTCTGCCCTGCAGCAATCACATCGGTTTTTTTCTGCTGCGATTTTAGATGCTGTTTGGTCTCCTACCCTTTCTCTTTGGTATTTCTGACAAGAGAAGGCACTCTTTCCCTACTCATCTAAGAGGAATTATAATTAGTGCCTCTCTGTGCTTAAAGGAAAGAATACGACTGGTGTGCTATTAGGCATGCTGGATCTGAACATACCTAAGGTTAAAGGAGCACCTATTTTAATATCTTCCTTAAGAGATCAATTTGGACAAAACACAAGGCATCCAACTATCAAAAATTGGGACCAGTGGAGAAGATGGAGGGTTCTAGATAAACAAATGAAGAACTATCAATGAAATGGTCATGTGTTCTGCAGGCATATGAATTTCAATCTTCTGGGCAAGTGTGTTCCACTGGAATGGACACTACACTGGAAATCATCTTGAGCTGTGTTTCGGTTCTGCATTATAGTGGTGTTCTGACATGGGGCAAAACTTAAGCCTCATGTCCTCACCAGATATGGGGATAATAATATGTGTTCTACCTGACAGACTGGTTGTGATAATCAAATGAGTTTAATGTCTGTAAAGATGCCCCGTAAATTACAAAAGCCCACACAAGTATTACTATCTGGTTATGGCTCAATAAAAATGGGCTTCACATCTGTTTCTATATACTCAGCATCTAGCTGATCTTGATCTCCAAGGAAATTGGGATCAGCTAATGACTTCATATGGAAAAGTAAAGAAAAGTGTCTGCAAAACTGAAATTACCACGTATGGCAGCTTTTTGTCATTTCCAAGTGGATCCAGGAAGAATCTAGCAGCTGAAGCAGTTTCACTGCTTCATTTGTTTTCAAAACCTCAAGTCATCTGGAAAATTACAGGGTTGGAGTGGTTGAGAACGTGAAGCCACCGAGGAAGGCATCTGTGAAGGGCCCTGTGGCCTCTTGCCCCCGAGGTCTGCAGCAGACACCATGGAGAAGTTGGCTGTTTTCAATGAGACAGAGAGGCTGGAGAAACTAAATTATCTGTGTTCAGTCTCAAAAAGCCTGAGGAGAAAGTTAATTTGCTCAAGCTTGCTTAGGGCCTTTCTGGTGCAGAGGGGAAAAGGAAAAAAAAAATCCTTCATGAATAGGAGGAGTTGGAAAGTTAGAATTTTCGAGACTCTGCCTGAACTGCAGGAACAAGAAGGATCCAGCAGGAGACATGGAAAATCAAATGTGTCCCTCCCCTGACTCTCTTCCTTGATCTCCTTCCTGGCAGGATATGCAGAATTTGTCTCGCTAATAGAGCTCTTGAAAGGTTTCAGCCAACATGTGGGCTCATGTAGGAAACACATTTTGAGTGGTTTTCCTTCATTACGTGGTAGCGGTGGATTTATGTTAGGACTATGAGGTATGTTTTTCTTAGTGTGCCCAGTTGAAGGATGGATACTAGATGGATGTTAGAACTAGGATTTGAATCCACGTCTAAAGGAAGAAGTCTATAGTTGACTGTATTGTCTCAAGTAAACAAAGATTTGTTGAGAATTCTTCAATTTGCAGGGCACTGTTGAAGATGCTGTGCTGTCTTATTCTCTGCCTTCAATGGATTTTTCATCCAGTAGCATAAGCAAATAACACAGTAGCCAAACATAAGACTGAACATGGTAGGTGTCTGAGGGATGGGTCATATTCACCAGATTGTAATAGGTGACTGATAAATCAGAACAGGTCTGGCGTGAAACAATTTGTCCTGCTATATCAGTGAGTACAAGCTGATAAGTAGTCCTCATATTATTGAATAAATGGTTTGAAAGCCATATTCACTATCAATAGTCAAAGAGTGATAAGGTGAATCATGGTCATGAAGCCACATCTAGAATGTAAGTTAAACCTTTTGTAACTCCAATTATAATTCAACAAACATCCATGGCATTGGTGTGGGAAATTAGCTCCCCATTCTATCCCAAGTGTCCTCCAGATACTTCTGAGAGTTCCATGGGGTCTTGGTCTCTGGATTCCTAGTCTGCTAGGCACAGCTGTATTTTGGTGACTGTCCCCACTTCTCCCCACCATGAACGCCACAGAGGGACTTCTGCTGTTTCTTCACCTGCAGTAGACACCCCCATCCTAGGTGTAGATCCTTTCACAAATCATTTGGATGTTTAGATTCGATTTTATTCAATTTTCAGGGATCTTTATTTTTTCTTTACTCTTTGGGAGAATGCTTAAATCATGGTTTAACTCTAGCACCGTCCTCTTCTACCAATTTTATAGCTGGACCAAAGGAGAACTTCTCTTTCAGTCCCCAAATCATAGTACACATCGAGCTCTTATGGTTTACCCTGCTGGGTTATGTGTCAGAGACAAAAAGAGAAAGCATTTTTTAACTTTCAAAGAGGTTTTTACACCCCCCCCCCCACGGAGAAACAAGACTGATGAACACACGGACTCTGATGTGGATAGAGCTTTGGAGAAGGAGCTTGGAGATCAGCTTAGCCCTGACCCTAGTGTGACCTTGTTCAAATCACTCAGCCTCAGGTTGAGAGACCTTCATGTCCTCATCAGAAAACAGAAGAATTGGCTTAGATGATATCTCATTGCCATTCCAGCTCTCCTTTTTTTCTGATCCCATCAAAACATAGAACAACAATGCTAAACGATCTGTAACATACCCTAAGATTAAGACATGGACTGGATGTATATGTTGCAAGAAAAGGAAGAATCATGGTGAGCTAAGGATGTCCCTGGAGGACTTGATGGATGAGAGAGGACTCATTGGGTATTGAAGAATAATTAGGTTTAGATTAGCAATAAAATGGAAGAGTTTGGTCCATTTATACTGAGGCTATAAATGGATTGAGAAGTTACTATCCAGAGTGAAATTTTAGTCAGTAGAGGTGGTATGTGGGTGGGTTCATCAGGTATGCACCTTGAATGAATTTGCTATTTTTCTGTCCCCAATTTGTTTTCCTAAAACCTAGTTCCATTTCTTGTGCTTCTTTCTTGCCCTCTTACCTAAAAAAGGAGTGGCAGTGCATTTTTTATGTATTTCACTACTTCTTGCTCCTGAGTTCTAAGGAAAAGAAAAGTTTATGTATGTATTAATAACTGTCCATTGTCTTTCTTCTTTTTGGAACCCCCTTCCCAATATCTTCAAATATTCCTTCAAAAAGGTTTCCCCCAGGTGAAAAAAGTACAGTGGTAATTGTCTTCAAAGATGACCCCCCCCCGCATTCTTTGGTGTCAAAGAATGACACCTAACCATTTTTTTTTTTAAGATTTATTTATTTGAGAGAGAGAGAGAGAGTGTGAGTGAGCATGAGCAGGAGGGGCGGCGGGGCGGGGGGAGGGAGAGAATCTCAAGCCAACTCCCTGCTGAGCTTGGAGCCCAATGCAGGGCTCAATCTCACCACCCTGAGATCATGACCTGCACCGAAACCAAGAGTTGGATGCTTAACCAACTGTGCCACCCAGGTGTCCCGAACGACACCTAACCTTAATCACACTCTTATAAAGCCTTCTGTTCTTGAATCTGGGCTGTCCCCGAAATTCATTCCTAGGGAAGTGATGCTGCTTGACTCCCAAGAATATGTCATAAGAAGCTTGAGTCACTTGGCATGTTCAATCTTGGAAAACTCCCTGTGGGAAACTAACCACCACGTAAAAAGTATAACCACTAGGTTATCCTGAGATCATCAGGAAGATGCCTAAGTCATCTCAGGAGATGCCATGTGGAGAGAAAGGCCAAAGGGCACCAAGATGGCAGATGAGTAGGTGAAGAAGCCATCTTGGAAGTAGATTCCTCCAGCCCAGTTGATGCTGTGTGGATCAGAGACAAACCAACCAAATCTTGCTGAAATTTCTGACCCATAAAATCATGATAAAACCAAAGTGGTTGTTTAAGTCACTAAATTTGGGGCATAGTATTTAAGTGATAGTGGGTAAGTGGAACAAGTAGTAGCAAACCATAATACTATTCCAAAAGTATTTGTTGCATGAGCTTGGAATATTTGAAAAATGGTGGTAGGGAGTAAGGTTGGAAAGAAGATTCAGGCCACGTTGTATCATTCTAAGATATTTGGATTTTTTTCCATTAATAATGGAAAACTATTAAAGTTTCTGGTTATGAAAATGACCTCTTTGATTAAAAATTTACCTAGAAGTCTGGCCAATGAGGAAGAAATCAGAGCTGGAGGACTGAGTTAGGAGGCCCAGGAAAAGAGTCGCAAGGTGTGAAGTGGGAAGACAGCAAAGGGAATGGAGAGCAGGGAATGAACAGTGTGTGTTGCGGTATTGGTCTCAGGTCCTGACTATAAACTCAATAGGGAGTGCAAGGAAACATGGAGGAGCTCCAAAGAGGACCCTGAGTTTGTAGCCTTAGTGACTTGAAAGGCTTGAGCCATTAATAGAACCAGGGGACTTCAGAGGTGGATTAAGTTTGGAAGTGAGGGAGGAGAGGGAGAAGGAAGGATAAAAATGATTTCAATTTTGAGGTGTTTTATTAGTTATCTCTTGCTGTGTAATAAAGTATCCCAAACCTTAGTCTTAAAATAACAAACTTCATTATATCACACAGTTTCTCAGGGTGAGGAATCAGGGAGTGGCTTAGCTGGGAGGTTCTGACTCAGGAAGTCTCATGGATTTCAGTCAAGTTGCCAGTGCAGGGTGCTGCTATCTACAGATTTGACTGGGTCTGGAGGATCCCCTTCCAAACCTACTCACGTGGCTGTTGGCAGGAGTTGTGGTTGCTTGCCACGTGGACTTCTCCACAGAATGGCCACAACATGGCTTCCTCCGAAGCAAGCGATGCCAGAGAGAGGCAGAATGGTGGGCAAGAGGAGGAAAGAGAGAGGGAAGGAGGGAGGAAGGTAGAGCCTGAGCCCAAAAGAAGTCATAGTCTTTGCTGTGGCCTGAAGGTGTGCCCTCAAAATTCACATATTGAAATGTAACCTCCAAGAGATGAGGAGGTAAGATTGAGTCATGAGGGGGAAGCCCTCATGAATGGGGTTACCGCTCTTAGAATAAGAGGCTTCAGAGAGTCTCTCACCCCTCCACTCTGTGAAGATACAACAAGTCTGTGACCTAGGAGAGGGCCCTCACCAGACGGTGCTGGCACCTTGATCTTGAACTTAGACCCTCCAGAACTGTGAGCAATTAATTTCGGTTGTTTGTAAGTTACCGAGTCTGTGGGATTCTGTTGTAGCAGCCCAAATGCACTAACACAGTCTTTCCATAATCTAATATTGGAAGTGGCATCCAACACTCCTGCTGCATTCTGTTGTTAGAAGCAGCAGCTAAATCTAGCCTTTACTCAAAGGAAGGAAAATTAAGCTCCACCTCTTTTGAAAAGAGAATTTATGGACATATTTTTAAAACCACCACAGATGTGGTAAATTTTAGTTTCTGAGAGTCTATCCAGGTGAAGACAGAACTTAGGAAATATGCATATGGATCTCAGCATTGAGATTAGAGGGCAAAGCAGGGATTGACAAATTATTTTTTGATTGTTTTAAAAATGATTTTTCAAGCATCCCTAGTGTGCCAGGCACTCTGCCAAGCGAGGTGGGGTATGGTGGTGAGTAGGACAAGCACTTGCCAGCCTTTCTCATACTTACAGCCTAGAGGAGTATCCAGATAAGTAAATAGGAAGTTAAAAAGAGGAAATTATAACACCGTAGCAATAGGAAATGGGGACCTGGGGGGTGGGTGATGTTTATGATGAGATCTGGGGGATGTGTAAAAATCTCCAGGATGAAACCAAGGTTGGAAGAGAGACCTGGAGGACAGCGCAGAGACGATGTGGAGCTCAGGAGAAAAGGATGCTGCCTAGGAGACAGAGGGAGCTGAGGCATTGTTTTCAACGAGGCTACTCGGGAGCAGAATCTGGCCCATACACTTACTTTATTTGGCCTGCAATCTGCTTTTTTTTTTTTTAATCTTAAAAGCCAAAATAGTTGCCAACATTGAAGAATCTTGGATTTCTATTTTCTCTAGAAATTTGCATTCTCATGTGGCATCTCCTGCTGTTGCTGAGATGGGGAGCCTTCAGTCTCTAGCCTGCCCCCTCCCTGCCCCTCTCTGTTAATGGCAATGCCACTGCTGCTGTGTATTGTCTCTTTATACTGCAAGGTTGGCTTGTTTTGTTCACCCCTGTTCCCTGCTCTGCTCGTGTTGACAGTGAAGTTTGCAATCCTAGATTGACGTTTATATGTACCATTATTCATGTAAATGCTTAAATCGCCCAAGGCGATGGCAGATGTAGGATGGGTAGACAAATCATTCCATAGAAGAGGGGTTCTGGAGGGCAGGACAGAAAGATCTGGAAGGGGAGGGAGGCTTGGCAGAGAGGTCAGAGGAGCAGAAGCACTTGGCCCAATGAGGATGAAATGCTGCAGAGGACAGTAATCAAGGATGTCTGTGGGGCTGTCATCAAGGATGACAGTGAACAGAGCTGAGTGCAGTGGGCCACGGTCTCTCTAAAAGAGTACGTCCTGGTGGTCTCCTGAAAGATGATGCAAATAAGAATAGCCAATTGTTACGAGTGCTTCCTCTATGTCAGGCTGTGTTCTAGTACTTCCCAGACCTTATCTCAGTTTACCCTCACAATAGCTCTGCAAGGAAGTGGTGGTACTGTAGCATCTTTTTGTAGATGGGGAAACTGAGACAGAAGGGAATAAAGTCACAATTAACGGCAGAACCAGGATTTTATCACTGGCCACGTGACTTGAGAGCCTGAGCTCCCAACTGCCAAACTGGGGCAGAGGACCAGTGAAGAGCTGGGTGAATCCCATTTATGAGCTATTCCTCAACTCTGGTGGATGGACAGGACACCAGTCTCTCTGGAGGGTGGTAACTTTATTCTGGATTAATTATCACGTTCTTGGTTTTAGTTTATTTTTTATTCTGGGACTCCAGGAAGAGGCTGTGTGAGGCTGTTGGCAAGGAGATTCCCAAACAGGGTGAGGGCACTGGTCTTGTGGGCAAAGGCAGCCTCCTATAGCACCTTGGTGGTCAGATACCTGGTTTCTCAAGGCTGACCTAAGTGCACAATCCAAGCCAGGATTTTTCAAATTCACATTTATTGTCATTCACAGGCCTTTCTCAGTGTTGGGCCCAGCCTTGAACGTTGTCTGTTGGGGTCTTGGGTAATCAAACGTGGCTTGGATATATAGCCAGCAATGGGGTGCTCGGTGGGTGGTAACAGCCTCAGAGTGTGCCGTGGGCTCGGTCTTGCCAACACTACCGGAAATAATCCTTTCAGCCTATGGTTCTCTGCTTCCGGCTCCGGCTTAGTCATAACTTCCCTCCAGAATGGAAATCCTAATATTCTTATGGCTAAAGCTTCCTCTTTCCTAGACCAGGTTTCTCACAGAAGGGATAATTGAATTTACAAAAGCAAATAACTTTAACTGTAAGCATAGTTTATCAATACGGATCTTTGCAATACGGTGTGATTTATCTCTTGGTCTGTCTTGAGTCCTGGGGACCCTCTGAAGAACAAATAGGAACTCTTCTGGCTTCTGGTTTTGGTAATTACCCTTAGCCCTGGCTGCCAAGATTTCTTCCTAGTCCTATGGTGCCAGTTTTCTTTCTCATTTTTCCTTCTTCTGCTGAATCAGAATAAGGCTCAGCACAGAAATCTTCTCTATTGCAACATTTGCCCAACATATGCATCCCAGACTGACAGCAATATTGCTGTGAGATTTGGACTTCCTGGAAATAGCTTTTTCATAGTTGGAGACCTGTTTAAATAATAAAAGTAGGCTGTCATCCCTGGGTTATGGGTGAAGGAGCTATTTATAGATGAGCAAAAAATCCCCAATGTGATAACTTACATTATTGTACAAGGACAATGGAAAATTCTCCGGGAGACAGATAGCATAAAAAGGATTTAAAATTAACCTCATCATGTTTTATTCATCAAGACCTTAAGTTGACTTATTTTTTTATGAAGGCCATGCAATTTTGATTCTTTTTACTTCTTTTTTAAAAAATAAAACCGCAAGCCATTTAAATAATTATGCCAGGTCACAAACTGTGGTCCTATGGGCTTATCTTGCTTGGAGATCTCTTTGTTTTGCTCAGTCAATATTTTATAAAACTCCCAGCAAAGTCCTTAGGCTGGGCCCAGGCTCTCTGGTTCCTTGTAGTCTGCACTGCTCCTTACTGTAGAGCCTGGGGCTGCTTCAGCTGCCCCCAGGGGGACATCGGAGTGTGTGACCCCTGCTCTGGGTTTTCCTGGGCCCATGCAGACCATGTGTATGGTAGGCCCTGGCCTTTGTACATACTGCAGTCCCAACTAGCATATCTTCCTTAACCCTTACCTTCAATCCAAATCTTACATTATCTCCAGACACTGCTTCCAAGAAGCATTTTCAGGCTATTTTGGTCCATGGTGATCTGCTCTTTCCTATCTTCCCAATACATGTAATTCACAAATATGGGGGTGGGGAATTGAGGAAATATGATCATTAGAAAGTGTTTGAACAATGTTATTATAAGATTTAAGATCCATGAAGGCAGGTACTGTGCCATCTAATTGAAAATGCACACCTTGGGTTTCATTTGGGCTGCATTGCCTTTCAGGCTTACTTGGCTCATGTAAACACACTTAACACTTAAAATAATGAACAACTAGAGATTGAGAGAAAGGGAGAGAAAGGAGGGAAGGAAGGAAGGAAGGAAGGAAGGAAAGAAAAAAATAGAAAAGGAGAGAAGAAGAAAAGAATTTGGAGTAATACAATTCCTAATCACTGACATTAATATTTGACCTTAATGAACATGTAATGATCCTCCCTCATTTTAGCACAGAGTTGAGGTGACTAATTCAAGGTCACACTGCTAGTTAATGGAAGGGTGGAAATAACAATGTGGTCTGGAAATAGCAATTCCTGTCACAATGTCATTTTTCTCTCTCTCTCCCTCTCACCCTCTCTCTCCCTAAGCTGGTATATGAATGAGTGAGTGCATGCGTGTGTGTGTGTGTGTGTGTGTGTGTAAACACACGCACAATGGTATACATAGAGAATGCTTTGGAAGCTTCTTTATAACAAAAGCCCACTGATACATCATAATTCTTTTCTTGTTGATGGATGCTGGATGAATTCAAAGCATAACATTAGGAATTTCCGGCCGAATGGAATCAAGAAAGAGAATCCAATGATATGTGTTAGATACGTTTTCGTCCGTAACAGTTAAACAAAAGTACCCGTTAGCTAAGTAGAAAGCCAAACTCTCCAGACCGTCTCCTTCCCCAAAGTTTACAGAGAGTTAAGCTTTTATTGCATTTCCATTATTTAGCAAATGTGACGCCTCGGCCGTTCTGGATCCTTGGAGCTAAGGAGGGAGGCTCCAGGTGGAAGGGGCGCCCTTGTAGCGCTCTTGCCTTCCTCCTCGGTATGTTTTAGGGATTGATATGCAGCTGTTCTCCAGATGCCGGCTCTTCCCCAGAAGCAGCTGCGTCTCAGCAGGGGCCCCTTCTATCAATGTGACAACCTGCTGAGGGCTTTGGAACGCTTCCAGATGTAAGGCATGTTGAGGCTATAAAACATAATCATTAGCATTATCTCCATTTTCGTTTTCGAGTCTCAGCTGTTGAAGTTTCGTGTACAGATTTAGGGCTTAATTGTTCTCATTTTTCTTCATAGGTAGCTTCTTTTAGACAGCCTGGGATCTTCCCTTGGAGCTGGATTTCCTAAAAAGAAAGAAAGGATAGTTATGAGGAATGTTCCTTGCTTCTGGCAGGCTGAGAAGGCTGAGATTAGGGAGCAGCCTTTTCCCAGCGGCAGTGATATGCGCGCCTGTGAGCCGAACAAAATCGTCCATGGCTTTCTTTTGCTGAATCACAGGCTTTCTTTGGCTGAATGTACTGGGAATCAATTTCTTCTTCTTCCTTTTTTTTTTTTCCTCCTCTCCCCTCCCTTTGTTAGCACAGCCCCTGTCTTACCGATTGCCTGGAGGAGATCTCTTGTTACTTCATTCTTCTTGGGATCTATCTATTCATGAGGGGAAATATATATATATATGTATATATATATATATTTATATAATATATATATATTTGGGGGGTGTTACTTGAAGATTAAAAAGCTAATGTTTCTTTGCAAAAAATAAAGAGATTTCATACTGAAGGTGCAGCGAATTGGAAACGGGCTTTGAAGCTCTGAAAATATTAACAAAGCAACTGAGAAAATAAGGACTTTGAATAAATTTGCACATAGAAATTTATCCTGTTGGTTTCTACTCAAGTCATTTGTCTTGGAAATCCAATTCCTCAGTGCACAGCTTCAGAATCATACTGAGTTTCCATGAGTTTTGATGAGTTTTGATGACAGGATTAGAAATACTCGCTCACCTCCACCCTGATCTTCACAGGCAGAAGATTATGGCACCAGCAGCAAGCACCTCGTGCCAGGAACTGCTGCGAAGCATTTGCTCACACAGGGAGCTCAGTAATTGGCCAGAAGACAGAGACTTACGCATATTGATACCTAAATTTCCCGCGATGTATTACAAGCTTTGAATTTGACATTCAGAAGGTTCCTGTCAGTTTTCCAGACAGTTTACAAAATGCTGAACAGGCTCACGAAGGGTTCTTCAGTGGCGGACTTCTCAGGTGAGGCTGGGTCCTGGGTCAGGTGGCCTTGAGATCCGCCGTAAGCCTGTCTTCTCCAGCGAGCCACAGTCTCTGCGAAGAGAGAGGTATAGTCCGCTCAGTGGGTGCTGAACTTCAAGTCAGAAACTCCTTATTTCTCCTACCAACATAAAACTGTATGCATAGTAAGATTCCACTTAAAAAAAAAGTACACACATACTTATATCTACCTGTCAAACATGAATTTAGAAGAAGATTGTAAGACACAAAGTTAATATTGATTTTGCCTGCATAATAGGATTGTGGATGATCTTTTCCTTTTATTACAAAGACAGAATGTTTTTATATTTGTAAAATAGCCTTTTGTATTTTCTTTTTTAGATTTTTTTTTTGTATTTTCTGAATTTTTTGTTTTTGCAACAAACATGAGTTACCTTTGCAATGAGAAAATATCTAAGGATGTGTACAAATGTACAAAATATTTGACATCCAAATTAGCATCAGACTTGGAGAGGCTCCGTACTGAGATTCTTTTCTCTTCAAATTGTATTCGAATCTCATTTACTCAGGAAATCTACTGTGTGTGGCATAAAAGCTAGCTGAGGGAGAAGTTGTATAAAACCCAGATTCACCATTTTGTCCTTGGTGCTGCTGATGGGTTTGTCTGATGTCCATACTTTTATTTTATTTTATTTTTTTAAAGATTTTATTTATTTATTTGAGAGAGAGAATGAGACAGAGAGAGAGCACATGAGAGGGGGAGGTTCAGAGGGAGAAGCAGACTCCCTGCCGAGCAGGGAGCCCGATGCGGGACTCGATCCAGGGACTCCAGGATCATGACCTGAGCCGAAGGCAGTTGCTCAACCAACTGAGCCACCCAGGAGCCCTGATGTCCATGCTTTTATATCTTGTTTCAGCTGGTGTATTCAGTTGTTAAAACTGAACACTTCACTGAAGATCTACATGTCTTATTCTATGTTAATTATGTAGTAATAAAAAAGAAGTAAAAATAAAAGAATCAATGTAAGGTAGAATGTGATTTTTTTCAGATCTTTGTAACGTCTCTGAGATTATGCCAGAAATTGAATGACAGAAAAATGCCTGATGGAAACAGTATTAGTCTGTTAGTTATGTTCTGCCAGGACCAAAGTGTGAGATGTTGGTAATTTCCCTAAGTTGGAAAATGTGATAATAGCAATATTAGGAAAATCCACTAGGCCATCTCTTCCCCAAGAAACCAGTCTCCTTCTGGAAAGACATCAGTGTCAGGGAAGGAGGGCACTGAACAAAGTCCTTTAGCTTTTGTAATTGGGAGAGTGACAAATGAGAGCAGACAAAGAGATCAAGTGATATGGAAATGTTTAAAGGATACAAAGCATCGTCTGGAATTAAAACACTGAAGAGGATAAGGAACAAGATGATTTACCTGGGATATCTTTTATTTCATAAGTAAGAAGGTAACCTACAAACTGTGATTTTCTCCTGTGTTTGGTGAGATGCTAATGCTGTGTGGGGCATTTCACTAATGAGTAACTGGCCTTAAATACTCAGTAAGGCCAAGACCTTATTTCTTAGGACTTCCTTTTAATTTAACTTAATAAAGTGATGCAAGATGAATTGGAAAATCAATCAATTATGTTTTGTTACAAATATTTAGCTAATGAAGTAAATTCAGAAAAAATTTAAATTATTCCAACTGTTGTCTCAATCCTCAATCTTGGCTTATGTGTATAGATACATTATTATATGAATAACAATATTTTAAATTTACAGTGCATTATAGTTTGGAGTCTGGTGCCTTAGACCACTCAGCCATCCCAACAGGTGATACAGTACATTATAGTTTTTAAAGCATTTTCACATAGATGATCTCACTTGACTAGCCTGACAACCCTCAAAGAAGTCAGGCTAAGAAGTAATTGATTTTTTTTTTTAATTTTAAGGAAAATTAAATTTAGTGAAGTTATATGACTTTCCCAATTCTACTGCTAGAAATTGGATCTGACCTCCACTTGGGCTTCTGATATCTCTGATTTGAAAGGACACTTGTTACTTTTTAAAATTTTTTAAAAATTCCGATTAACCAGAATGCACTATATTGATGGTCTGGAACACTGCAGATAAGTGAACACCCTGGGCCTCCCACTTGTGGTGTCTGCATTACCTTCCGGTTCCCAGTGCCTTGCTTGTTTTTGGATTCAATAAAGTCACTGGAAAATTAATAATTGAAATCTCTCCAGATCAAGCTAAATCCCCGAAAAAGGTAGGAAGTTAAAATCCCATACAGTTCCCCACTATCTTCAATGCCACACCAGGGTACTTCTTGCTGGGCATATTTTGAGAGTGGTTGTGAACAATCTTCACCTTTTTTCCCCACCCAGGGCCATGTACTTGATGTCACACGGGGGCAGTAACAGATCACTGCCATTGCCCTCAGTGTCCTCCTGAGATGCCATATTTAACAAGGGTCCCCTTACTCTGTCCTTGATTTACCAACCTGGGAGGTACCAGAATAGCAGAGGAGAGGAGAAGTTTGTACAAATGGCTGTACTTGGAGATTAAGAAAGGAGTCAGCTGAACTATGTAATCTGCCAATGTAAACTGCTAGTAAGTAGTTTAGCCAATCTGTCATTGAAGAGGGTCTAGGAACTTTTTTTTAATGGGATCCAAATTTGCTTTTGATAACCCTGACCCACTCTGAGCCTCGCTGCTAGGCTTGAGACCCTGAGAAACAGGCAGCAAGCTTGGTTCACCTGTTCTCTGCTTCTCTTTAGCATGGAGACATCAAAGCAGAACAGCTTAGCTCCCTGGCCTTAAGACTTGCTCAAGGAAAAAATTCCTGAGATTTCCTCTCAGTTGGGCTCAGACCTGAATCCATTGGCTAAGCAGGGAACTAATATCTGAAGTCAGACTCCACACTTTCCCCAGTTCCCGATCTTCCCCTCACCAACCCTAGAAGGCACACACCCATGTGCTCAAAATCATCTGAAGCAAAAACTTTATATGCAAATAACGTATGGTGGCCACACCTATCAGTCTTCACACAGGCCAGACCTCAGACACCTCTGAATCCCACTTTTGTCTCAAGCCAAGACCTCTGCCTCATTATCTAGCTGGAACAACAAGATTAACACTCATGAAAACATTAGCGTGCAATACAAGATAGAATGAAATCATATGCTAGGGAAACTATATGTACTGTAAGTTCTGTAGGGCTTCTGGGCCAGAAGATCCCCCTACAGTGTTGTTGAGAAAGGCTGAATGTGAGCAAGAAGGCTACGGAACCTTGAAGCAATGGTAGGATTTTCATAGGAAGGACTCCATGTCACATTAATTCTACTTGAGGGATGTTTGACACACACGTCCTGTTAGAGGTCATTTTGCGAGTTTTCTCATTTTTTAATGGAAACCAACTTGCTTGCTTATTTACCCCCTGTCGTCTGGCACTAGAAAGATAAGAGTTTGAGTTCCAAGTCCACGCTTTGATGTATTGAAGTGATCCAGGCAAAAGAGATGTGGTCTTAGACCAAAGTAGAAGCTGCCAAGACAGTAGAGAAGTTACTGGATTTTAGTATTTGCTGATGAATTGGATGTGAAGATGAGGAAAAGAAAGGAGGTGAAGATGATGGCAATTTTTTTTTTTTTTAGCAAAAATTTTTGCCTGATCAGTTGGAAGGATGAAAGTCCCATCAAAAGGGATAAGGAAGGTTGCAGGTTGAAGCTGTTTTTGAGGGGAGAAGATTAGGAGTTCAGTTTCAGACATTTTTCATTTGGTATTCAAATGAGATAAACCCAGTAGACAGATACGTGAGTCTGGAGTGGAGTAGAAAGGTTTGTGATGGGGTGCCTGGGTGGCTCAGTTGGTTAAGTGTCTGCCTTAGGCTCAGGTCATGATCTCAGGGTCCTGGGATCGAGTCCCAGATGGGGCTCCTGCTCAGCGGGGAGCCTGCTTCTCCCTCTCCCTCTCCTTTGTGCTCTCCCTCTCTCAATCAATCAATCAATCAATCAATCAATCAATCTTAAAAACAAAAAACAAAAAACAAAAAAGAAAGGTTTGGGATGGTGACACAAATTTGAAGTCATTGGCTAGAAAATGGGAGGAGATGGAGAGCGGGCAAGGTCCCAGGCTACGGAGCCCTGGGTGAAGGAGGCAATCCAACATTATCAATAATCAATAGGTATTCCAGAACCTTGAGCTTCGCTTCCCTCCTGACACCTCCAGCCCAGGTTCTGGAGCCCAGTGAGCTGCTATGTGGTGTCTGCTGGACACTGAACAATTTTCTTCTGCAGGACATTCACAGACTCAGCTACCTGGGCCAGGCACCACTGCCATCTGCTGGGCACTCATGGGGCTTCTCCTGAGTACAGCCGCACCTTATGGATGCCACAGTGCTGTGTCCTGCAGAGCTGTTGATATCCTGGGTGCTTGAGGTCCCAGGGATGGGTGGAATGATGGTGGTGGGTAGGTGGGGGTTTAGAGGCTTGCCAGAGCA
The DNA here is from genome assembly GCF_002201575.2 of Neomonachus schauinslandi. NCBI lineage: Eukaryota > Metazoa > Chordata > Mammalia > Carnivora > Phocidae > Neomonachus > Neomonachus schauinslandi. The sequence goes on from NC_058404.1 coordinate 45,301,760, forward strand.
GGGCAGCTTATGGCCCCAAATTTAATAGCTGAAAACTCTAAATTCTCCATCCTATAGCCACCAATCCTCACCACATCCACAGGATTCAAATTCTAGTGACAAACACCATGCAGACCTTAGGATTGTCCCTTCCCTGACCCCATAGGCCATGCTTATCTGTTTGACCTTCTCTTCCCTTGCAATGAGTTCTCCCCTGGGGGGTTTCTTCATCCCTCATTCAAACAGACCTTTGGCAAGTCTAGTGCACTGGTTTGCCAGACATGTCTGGATACGCATCGGTCCTAGCAGTGGGGCTTTTAGGCATTTACAGGACCTAAATTCACTTTTTAAATTTCCTATGAGAACACATCTGACCTATTAGTTACACTAAAGTCCACTGGCTTAGAGCGCGGTATATCCGATTTATTGTAACATGCAGAAAATGGTATCTTTTGATGTGTGAGTATTTTTTCTGCAACCTCTTTGATCATTAGCCCAAAGGAAGCAAACTTCATTTGGCATCAGCAAAGACAAGGCACTTATGTGGTGGTTGATAGTCATTTGCTCTTTAGTCAGTTTGGAGGTGAAAGTACTCAGAAGTCTTCTAAATGCTTCAGAGTGTGTGGAAATGGGACTATTCAAATCCCGTTTTAAGTCATTTTATTAGTGTTTTATTATGATTGTGCTTTTTTTAAATTTTAAGTTTCAGTTTTTAAAAAATCATATTAACATTAGGAATGTATGGGTGCCTTCATAAGTACTTATTTTTGAACAGTGGCAGGTCCCACAGAAGGCTTTGTGTGCCTACTTTGCTGGTTATACCATTCCCCACCTCCATACTGTATGGAGATCCTCTGAGAAGGCTGGCATTCTGCTGGTAAGCACCAGGACCACTGGACAGTGTTTATACTGGGGGCTAGGTGTCCTTTTTGATTAGTCCCTGCCAACACACATCAGTCAGTAAGGATTTTGAGTATCACCCCTGGCTATATATTGCTATTAACCCATTGATTATTTGCATTTTATAGGCCAACAGACACATGAAAAAGTGCTCAACATCACTCGGCATCAGGGAAATCCAAATCAAAACCTCAATGAGATACCACCTCACACCAGTCAGAATGGCTAAAATTAACAAGTCAGGAAACGACAGATGTTGGCGGGGATGCGGAGAAAGGGGAACCCTCCTACACTGTTGGTGGGAATGCAAGCTGGTGCAGCCACTCTGGAAAACTGTATGGAGGTTCCTCAAAAAGTTGAAAATAGAGCTGCCCTATGACCCAGCAACTGCACTACTGGGTATTTATCCCAAAGATACAAAAGTAGGGATCCGAAAGGGTACGTGCACCCCGATGTTTATAGCAGCAATGTCCACAATAGCCAAACTGTGGAAAGAGCCAAGATGTCCATCGACAGATGAATGGATAAGAAGATGTGGTGTGTATATATATATATAATGGAATATTATGCAGCCATCAAAAGGAATGAGATCTTGCCATTTGCAATGACATGGATGGAACCAGAGGGTATAATGCTGAGCGAAATAAGTCAATCAGAGAAAGACATGTGTCATATGATCTCAGTGATATGGGGAATTCTTAATCTCAGGAAACAAACTGAGGGTTGCTGGGAAGTGGTGGGGGGTGGGAGGGATGGGGTGGCTGGGTGATAGACATTGGGGAGGGTATGTGCTATGGTGAGTGCTGTGAATTGTGCAAGACTGTTGAATCACAGACCTGTACCTCTGAAAGAAATAATACATTATATGTTAAAAGAAAAAGAAGATAGTAGGAAGGGAAAAATGAAGGGGGGGAAATCAGAAGGGGTGATGAACCATGAGAGACTATGGACACTGAGAAACAAACTGAGGGTTCTAGAGGGGAGGGGGGTGGGGGGATGGGTTAGCCTGGTGATGGGTATTAAAGAGGGCACGTATTGAATGGAACACTGGGTGTTATATGCAAACAATGAATCATGGAACACTACATCAAAAACTAATGATGTAATGTATGGTGACTGAGATAACATAATAAAACAAAAACAAAACAAAACAAAAGAATGATTTGAAATATCATATATTAAATTGGAAAATTATAATAACCTTATAAGGAAAATGGGGGAGATGTAATATTCTTTGCCTTCATTGGAAAGATAAGAAAGCTCAAAGTCATAGTGCACATGCCCCAAATTATACCATGAGAAAATATTAACATCATCTTTCAAATTCAGGCCCTCTGATGCCCAGGAAGGTGCCCTCTCAGTAGGTAACCCTCCCATCTCAAGGTTCTTCTGCCCTTTGGGTTGTTATCCACACAGACTTTGATTTGTCTTCAGAGTTACGATAAAGGAGGAAAAGTTGGAACTTTTTTTGCCAGTGCATTTTTTGCACAATTTTTAAAGAGTGACGTCTCCTCATTCTGGGTTTGCATGTTTGGGAAGGATGGCTTATCTAAACGGAAAAATTCAGTTGTGAATTTATAGACTGATGTATAGGTTAGAGGAGGGGAGTATTTTGTGGGTGATGACAGGTGTGTGAGGGATGTGAGCTTGTGAGCAGGTGTGTGAGAGGGTGTGATAGAGTCCAGTGATGTCAGACTGAGTAACATTTCCTCTCCACAGGGTAATTTACTATGGGACACTTGACACAGCAGGAAATGTGGGAGTCAATAGTGTAAGAACAGCTGAAACACCTGGACAAATGTTATACTTGCAGAGGGCTGTGGATGCAACATCTTCATTTCATTTGCTACCTGGAATTGTTTGTTATCTCTCTTTGGATGTGTTAGTTTTTTTTTTTCCCCCCCAACTGCATGCCAAGCTTCCAGATGGAAGCAATGGTATTTTGCCTCGTTTTATCTCTTCAGTGTCTGGCCAGTGCTAGGAACTGTGTATGTGTTTGGAACCCATTGTTAATTGATTGATTCCTGCCTTCCCTGTGGTCATATATCTTACGGCTTTGCAAGCTGTAGTTAAAAAAAAAAAAAAAAATTCATGAGCCCCAGTAAGGGAAATCATTTAACAGTCACTGCTTTTCTTAACTCTTCAGGAGTCCAAACACAGTAATGCTGTTCTGCGGATCTGCAAATAGATTTTTTTAAGGCAAAAAAAAATGTTTTTTATTATGTTATGTTAATCACCATACATTACATCATTAGTTTTTGATGTAGTGTTCCATGATTCATTGTTTGCATATAACACCCAGTGCTCCATGCAGAACGTGCCCTCTTTAATACCCATCACCAGGCTAACCCATCCTCCCACCCCCCCTCCCCTCTAGAACCCTCAGTTTGTTTTTTCAGATTCCACTCTAGAAAACAGTATGGAGGTTCTTCAAAAAGTTAAAATTGAACTACCATACGATCCAGCAATTGCACTGCTGGGTATTTACCCCAAAGATACAAATGTAGGGATCTGAAGGGTACGTGCACCCTGATGTTTATAGCAGCAATGTCCACAATAGCCAAACTGTGGAAAGAGCCAAGATGTCCATCGACAGATGAATGGATAAGGCAAAAATTTAACAAAAATCTGAATAAACATTTCGGGATCAGATAGTCTCTCCAAAGAAGGTTTTGTTTAACTAACTTTAATAATTGTATAGACTTATTCATTTCTTTTCTGAGATTTGCCCTACGATCCATCTCACCCCAGAGTTTCATAATTATCATTCGCTAGCAGTAGAAACTCAGTGGCAGGAAGGATAAAAGTGTATGCTCCTTGAAGGTAAGGACTTGGCATAACAAAGGTGCTTGTGGTAGATTGAAAAAATGGCCACAGATTATTCTTCTCCCTCTTCCACAGCCCCTTATAATTGATGGTATAATTTGGAGTCTCTTTTTCTACTCCTTCAATCTGGCCTGGATTTGATGTTGTCAGTGGGACATTGACTAATACGAGGCAAGCAGAGACTTGAAAAGTGCTTTTCTTAGGGCCGCTGGGTGTCACAGTTGGTTAAGTGTCCGACTCTTGATTTCAGCTCAGGTTGTGATCTCAGGGTTGTGAGCTCGAGCTCTGCGTCGGGCTCCACGCTCAGCAGGGAATCTGCTTGAGATTCTTTCTCTCCTTTTCCCTTGCCCCCACCTCTAAAAATAAATGAATAAAATAAAATAAAATGAAGAAAAAGAAAAGTGCTTTTTCACTGGGACTTTGCCCCCTTGCTACTCTGGCAATCCCAAGCCACCGTATGAACACATGTAGACTGGCTGACCACAGGAGAGCCATGCTCTCTCAGCTGATAGCCAGCCAAAGCTCAGAAGCAGAGACACCTTAGCTGACAGAGACACCTAGCTGGCCCTAGGCACATAAGTGAGCCCAAGTGAGACTAGAAGAAGAACCACACAGCTGAGCCCTGCCCAAATTGCCACTGTGCTGAATTATGAGCTAAATACATGGTTGGTATTTTAAGGCACTAAGTTTTGGGGTGGTTATACAGGAAAAGACAACTCATACAGTGCTTACGAAAATTTTCTTGAATAGATAAATAAAATGAATGAATGATACACAAATGAAATGAGCTAGGTGGTTACTTTGTTCAGTCTTCTCATTCCACAAATAAAGAAATTGAAGTCAGAGTAGCTAAATAACTTAGTTACTATTAGACAGCTGGTTAGTGGAGGGGACAGTATAGAATATCTATTATTCTTTTCTTTTAAAATAATATCCTGTCTCCTGAATGATACTGTAAGCTCCTTTAGACCAGCATTCTCTAGTGTTTCCATCAGTAGTCTAATCAAGTATTTTATATATTTCCTATTTAAAAATTACTTTTGAATATAGAATAAATGCACACAGCACTCAGGTGAAAAGGTATAAAGTCTCCACCGAAAAGTCAATCTCTCTCCCATCTCTTTGTCTTAAACCACCCAATTTTCCTCCCTAGAAGTATCTGCTGGGGAAAGGTTTTTTTTTTTGCTTGTTGGTTTTGATTTGTTTTATACTTGTGTATGAGGACCACCATGCATTTGGTACCAATGATGGTGAATAAACTTTGGGGCCTGTTTTCTCCCCAAATCAGAGAACAGAGGGCAGGGGCAATAAAGAAAACCCAGTCTCAAGCCTCCCTCCCAGCCATCTGCTATACTATCTACAAAGCCACACAATTTTGGGAGACAAAAGTTGAGATAGAAGAGAATACTCAAGAATAAGCATATATTCTGGTTTATCATAAACCATGTCTATCCTAGCAACACTAAGGCAAACTATAGCAACATGAAGACATAAGGGTTTCCCTGGACACTGGCCAAGATGCTTGACCTTAAATTGTGGGAGAGAAGTCAGTCTTGGATAAGGGGGACAAATTCAGGGTATTAATTATAACTATAACATTATCTTCTCAAAGTACTTTATCTCACTTTATCTCTCCTATTATAAGAACATGTACATGCCATACAAATTTGCAGTTATTTTTCTCTGTCCAGTAAGCCAACATTTTTACAAGAACATTTTAGCTTCTTATAAAAATAAAAAGGTAAAATTTTCCTTCCTTCCTTTCTTCTTTTTCTTTTTCTTCTTTCTTTTTCTTCCTTCCTTCCTTCCTTTCTTTCTTCTTTTTCTTTTTCTTCTTTCTTTCTTTCTTTTTCTTTTTCTTCTTTCTTTCTTTTTCTTTTTCTTTTTCTTCTTTCTTTCTTTCTTT